>NC_079446.1:41997729-42052729 GCF_903798145.1 Danio aesculapii
AATGACAATGTGAAAATGGATTTTTTGATATTGTTGCAAATTTATTAAAAATAAAAAAGCTGAAAGATCACATATACATAAGTATTTACAGCCTTTGCCATGAAGCTCTAAACTCAGCTCAGGTACATTCTGTTTCCAATGAGCATTCTTGAGATGTTTCAGCAGCTTAAATTGGAGTTCACCTGTGGTAAATTCAGTTGATTAGACATGATTTTTGTAAAGGCATACAGCTGTCTATATAAGGTCCCAGGGTAGACAGTGCATGTCAAAGCACAAACCAAGCATGAAGACAAAGGAATTGTCTGTAGACCTCAGAGACAGGATTGTCTCAAGGCACAAGGCTGGGGAAGGTTACAGAAAAATTTCTGCTGCTCTGAAAATTCCAATGAGCACAGTGGCCTCCATCATCCGTAAGTGGAAGATGTTTGGAACCACCAGGACTCTTCCTAGAGCTGAGTGATCGGGGAGAAGGACCTTATTCAGGTCACTCTGTCTGAGCGCCATCGTTCTCCTGTGGAGAGAGGAGAACCTTACAGAAGGACAACCATCTGTGCAGCAATCCACCAATCAGGCCTGTATGGTAGAGTGGCCAGACGGAAGCCACTCCTCGCCTGGAATTTGGAATATGGAAAAGTTAGGCTTTATTTGATGCATAAGAAGTTAAAATGCATACCTATTAATAGGTTACTTCTTTACTAAAAGAAAATAGACTTATAAACTACTGTTTTTTGCATTTACTAAGCCTATATTATCAAAAGTTATATTATTAAATGAATAAAAAAAATTTATTTCATTAATATTTCCAGCCAAGTTTTAGTGAACTTGGAATATTATCAAAAACACAGAACTTTTAGTTCTTGCAAGAACATTGAAACATTTGCATTGAATATATCTCCAACTCTTGATAGCAGCTCTATGATCGCAGCTCCGTAAAGACACAGCAGCTCATAATGGCATTCATAATACATTAAAAAATACATTTATAATGGTGTTCCTGATTTACCGTCATGCTTTAAAAAATGTAAAAAAAAAACAGCTAAATTTCGCTATTTATAATCCCTAATAATAACTAATAATAATGTAAAGTAGTCCCACAACATACTTTCCCATCTGTCCCTTGATGACACTCAAATGAATACCCTGTCAGAAAAGTCTAGTGGCTGGGAATGAGCTTTTTACAGTGTCTGCTATAATGTTAATGTTGTTTTCTTGTGTTTACCTAGATGAATATGGCCACTGTGTAAATGCACAGAACAGTTATGATCTTATTGCCACATTAGATCTTCATGATAACATGATATCATTGCCTTAAAAAATAACGGAACTGAAATGACTACAGCAGTAGCGATCGTCTGATCTCACATGAAGTAAGAGATCACGATGACATATGATGACGTGTGCAGGTGTTGTAGTGCTGTCCCAATTATTTGGGGTACATTTTGAAGCTTTTCCGCTTCACACTCAAGGGCCACGGGGAAGGGGTAGGGGTACAAAAATAGAATTGGGATTGCGCCTAGATAGCGTCTCAAAACACTGGACATACAATGGTTGCACTTGCAACAAAGAGACCATCACGTGTGCGAATAGACTGGATAAAGTTTGCTGTCGTTGTTTCAACCTTAAAGTAGGTTATTATCGCCAGCGTTTTACTGAAGTAAAATTATGCACAGCGTGTTTGGGTTCATACATTTTATATGCAATTAATTTGATTTTATTAAAGATACTGTAGTTATTTTCTTATTTTGTCATGACAACTGACAACTTGAATTTAAAATGGCAACAATGTTTAAGAGGTTTTAAATATACAGTAGCATAGTGTAGCATGCTTATGCTAGGTCTTTCTTTGGCTCTGGTAAACCTGTAGATCTTTTATGAAATAGTAGTAAAATAAAGTGTAAAATTACAAATCGCAATTTTGATGAGGGGGTGGCACGGTGGCATAGTGGGGAGCGCTGTCACCTTACTTCAATAAGGTTGCTGGTTTGAGCCTCTGCTGGGTCAGTTGGCATTTCTGTGTGGAGTTTGCATGTTCTCCCCGTGTTCACGTTGGTTATCTCCGGGTGCTTCGGTTTCCCCCACTGTCCAAAGACATGCGCTATTGGTGAATTGAATAAACTAAATTGGCTGTAGTGCATGTGTGTAAATGAGAGTTTATGGGTGTTTCCCAGTGTTGGGTTGTGGCTGGAAAGGCATCAGCTGCGTAAAACATATGCTGGATAAGTTGGCGGTTCATTCTGCTGTGGCGACCCCTGATTAATAAAGGGACTAAGCTGAAAAGAAAATGAATGAATGAATTTTGATGAGAAAAATCCCACATCTTCAAATCGTGCAGCCCTAATGTTTACTGATGGTTCATTCAACTGTGACCACCCTCTGATGGATCAGGAACTAAGCTGAATGATAGCGAACGAGTGGAAATGCATCCTTTTTCTATAAAACGTCAAATCTCAGAACAAATGCCACCATTGGTCGCTGATTACTTTACCAAACATGCAAATCCATTGTTATAGCAAACTATAAACTTCACCAAAGCAGAGCGAAGTGCACCTGTTTATATTCATCACAGAGAAATTTGACTTTCACAGCCATAAACCGATTCGATGTGCTGTGTTACTGTTCCTCTGAAACTTTATTGGCAGAATGTTTTACGAGCAGCGGTTCGTACCTTCAGCACAGCGTTTAATACCGCCGCTAAATCATATAATCCACAGCATGCATTACAAAACACATCTGTCTTTCTTTTAGCCCTGTTCTTTTTCATTGCAGCATTTCCCTAATGCTTTATCCGCTGCGACGGACAGTCCGTGTCTCGGCCGCTTTATGGTTGCTCTGCTTGCCTTGGGGAGAGTCAGCAGAGGGGCCGATCTTAACCACACCAGATGCTTAGCTGCCGGTTTGGGTGCGATCCATCTGTCCAAGAGCCCAGGCTTGTCTGAAAATATTAATGCGGGTATTTCCGAAAGGCCTGCTGCGCTTTTTTTTTCTTCTTACAAACAAAGGGGAGGAGGGGCGAGATAAAGCGTGGAGTCTGCGATTTGTTGGCCGCACATAATTATTGTGGATGGTTGCAGATGCTCCTGCTCTGTAAACATAAATGTATGTTGGCCTACACCAGATTGTTTGCTTCCAGTTAGGACAGCCGTGTTGACAGATATTAGCGTCTGGAGAGCACTGTGCTCGGATTCTCAATGGCTTTGCCAGAAGATAGTTTGCTTCGTGGATGAGTGGGCAAGATTTCCAACAAAGTCAGCGCTTTGAGGGATGCGAGGATGTCAATTCCACACCAGCGAAGTTGCATCAAATGTTTTATGTCATAATACTGGTATTTCAGAGCGTGTGACTTTTGGTGGTGTGTTGAATGAGTAAAATAGACTAGCATGTCTGGAATAAACAGCATGGAGAAGGTTGATAAAATAGCATTCTATCTTCAATAAGCATAACATTCAGATATATCTTTTAGGGCTGCATAGTATATCGTTTCAGGATCGATATCGCAATGTTTGAATAGTCACATAACAGGATCTGCAATGACAAATTGGAATTACAATTAACCAGAAAACACAGTTCAGAACATGCAATTTGAGGAGTCATTGATTATTAATGCACAATGACCAATACACTGAAAAAAATTACTCAAAGATGATTCCTTGGGTTCACTCAATTTTTTTTACGTTAAGTGGTTGTAAACAATTTATTTGGGCTGAATTTAAACACACAAATTAAGTTGAACCTTGCTCAATTTAATTTGTTTGTTTAAATTCAACACAAATAAATTGTTTGCAACAGTTTTGCATGCAACACTTTTTTTCAGTGTACAGCATGACCAGTTTAATAATTTAAAAGACTTTTATTTTATTTATTTAAAATTCAGGAGATTTTAAGAGAATTTAAACCATTTGAGCATAGGAAAAATTATAAAGTTTGCCACTTTAATGAAGATTAATTGTGTTTAATTATTTAATGCAATATAATAAAGACTATTCAGCGTTATTTTACATTTTGATCATTAAATTTCTGTATTATGATACTGTTAAAGTCTAATAATTAAACATTATAAAGTATTGTTTATTTATTTTTTATATTTGTTCTATTGTTTTCATTTGTGCTTTTATTTATAAAATAAATATAATAATTTTAATTGCTTTTTATTAATAAATGTATGTAATAAATAGACATACACATTTGAAGTCAGAATTATTAGCCCCCCTGACTATTTTTTCCCCCAATTTCTGTTTAATGGAGAGAAGATGTTTTCAACACATTTCTAAACATAATAGTCATCTCTAATAACTGATTTCTTTTATCTTTGCCTAATGACAGTAAATACATTTTTACTACATATTTTTCAAGACAATTTTATACAGCTTAAAGTGACATTTAAAGGCTTAACTAGGTTACGTAGGTTAACTAGGCAGGTTAGGATATTTAGGTAAGTTATTGTATACAAATTGTATAGTTATATTTGTTTTGTAGACGGAAAAAATAGCTTAAAGGGGCTAATAATTTTGACCTTAAAATGTTTTAAAAAAAATTAAAAACTGCTTTTATTCTAGCCGAAATAAAATAAATAAGACTCTCTCCAGAAGAAAAAATATTATCAGACATACTGTGAAAATTTCCTTGCTCTGTTAAACATCATTTGGAAATATTAAAAAAAAAAAATAAATAAAATTTCAATTTTTAAACTTTCAATTTTTTTGCAGCCACAATATCTAAACAATCTAATATAAAAATAAAATATTATTTTAACAATTTTTTTTCTTTATTTGTGATATTTTGTTTTTTTATACTGTGACTTGCATATTCTGAATCATTTGTAGGCCAAATTTAGGAATTGAGTTATTAAAGTCGACGTGAAATCAAAATGTACAATGTTCTTCTTAAGGTGAACAATGCATCTGTGCAAATGTATTCAAATGTTGTTTTTGTTCATCTTAATATAAAGCCTGACCATTTGCTTTTGCATTTGAAGTGGCTTCTATAGCAACTGTATAATAATGTTCTCAACCACACCCCTCTTGCTGTTTGTTTGCTATTAGGCAGAGCTATGAGGGAATTATGTGCAAAACAAAGCCCTATTCAATGTTTTGTTTCCGTTGAAAGTACATACTAATGTACATACCAAAGCAAAATTCTCAGCAACTTTCAGTTTACGTGGACTTTAATCATTTTTTGGTAATACTTCAATTTTGGTTCCAATTCCGGCTTATTACCTGCCTACACTACTTTTTTTTACACAACACTACACTACACTGCACTACTGCCTACACTACCTGACAAAAGTCTTGTCATTGATCCCATTTTTAAGAGCAACAAGGTCGATTTTTTTCAGATGAATCATCTGATGAACAGCATCCCAATCATCACAAATAGTGCAGAAGACCTACTGGAACCCGTATGGATTCAAGATTCTCACAGAAATCAGTCAAGTTTGGTGAAGGAACAATCATGAATTGGGGTTACATTCAGTATGTGGGTGTGCGAGAGAGAAGGCAATTTTTCAGCAGGATAGCGCTCCTTATACTTCAGCTTCCACATCAAACTTCCTGAAAGCAAAGAAGGTGCTCCAGGATTGGCCAGCCCAGTCTCAAAACATGAACTTTATTGAGCATTTCTGGGGTAAGATGCAGGAGGCATTGAGGATAAATCCAAAGAATCCTGATGAACTCTGGGAGTCCTGCAAGATCACTTTCTTTTCACTCTAAATAGTGAGAATAGCACCTTAAAATAAAGTGTGATTGATTTAAATGTTAGAAGTTAGAAGTTCCCAGCATAAAATAAGAGAGAATGTGGAGGTAGAATTGATGTGAATCTAAATCATATCTGAATCTAATTCAGTTAAATCAAGAGCTTGCAAATCGAAAAATATACATTAATACCTAGTCCTATCAAATGGTATTTTTAGTGACCTAGAAAAGCATTTTACTTTTTAGTCCTCTCACAGTTTCAACCTTCAAAAATTTCAAGGTTTAAATCACATTTTGGATCATATAGCTTTTATGTAGACTCAGGCGTTTGAATCCCCCATTTGTAACACACACTCTAAAACTCATACTGGTGAATAGTTTAAAAAACCTGCAGAACAGTGGGGTATAAAGTATATAGTTTTTTTTTTAAGTTATCGTTTAAGAAGTCGAGGCCAAGAGAGAGAAGTAGCCCCACGGGGATTAAATATCATTCTCCAAGATCCTGATTTCTGATGCAACAACTGAGCAATACAGAAGCTTTAATGCGAGATGGGAACCGGTGAGTCAAGCATATGTTTTGGTGGAGTCATATGCAGGATTCAGATACGTGTCATATGTGAGTCTATTGATCTTTTGGAATGAAGGAAGAGTTGCATGGTTTGCGTGTATAAAAACAATGCAACAGTAGCAAAATAAATAAAAATAAAACAGCATGATGTCAGTATTTTGCACTTTATTTTGGACAGGATGACAGTCTTCCTCAGTAATTATACAGAATTTGTACTGTATCTTTTGTAATATTTGGATCATTCATCACAGATATAAAATTCTGTCCTTAATAGGAATAGTTCACCCCCAAAATTTTTACTTTTAATTTAATTTGAGAGTCTAAAAAACATATACAAGCAACATTAAATGAACATCTGTGCCTTCAGATGATACATTCAGTAGGGATGCTCTGATCGATCGGCCAGAGATCGGTATTGACTGATAATCACATTTCATGACTTGATTGGTAATCGCTGATCTGGGGTGCGTTTTCCAAACAACGACGTAACTCGCTCATAGTACAACTCTATCATAGTACGAAGCATCGGTTGGTTGCAGATTTATCATTTGAACCACGTTAGTTATAATATAAAACGCCCATGCTCTTTTGTTTAGAGAAGAACCCAATTTCTTTATACAAGTTATATTGTTTTACACGCACACACATAAAAAAAAAATTAAATATTAGTTTGGGTAAAAATATGCACTGATTTTCCATATTAATTTACGTATATGTCTAGTTTTCCTTTACAAATATTATTGAAAATATTCCATAGTCAATTCTAAATTAACATAAAATCACTTACTTAATACACATATTCTAATGTCATATATACATCATATAAATAAATAAATAAATAAATAAATAAAATAAACAAATAAATAATGAGGCGATTTATTAAAAAATGAAATTTAATATTTATAATATATTAGGAAATGAAAAAAAAACATACTTTAATTAATTAATAATAATAATAATAATAATAATAATAATAATAATAATAATAATAATTATTATTATTATTATTATTATTATGCATTATTAATACGGTTACTATTATTATTATTATTATTATTATTATTATTATTATTATTATTATTATTATTATTATTATTATTATTATTATTGTTATTATTATTATTATTATTATTGTTATTGTGATTATTATTATTATTATTATTATTATTATTATTATTATTATTATTATTATTGTTATTATTACGCATTATTATTGTCATTATTATTATTATGCATTATTATTATTATTATTATTACTATTATTATTGTTATTGTGATTATTATTATTATTATTATTATTATTATTATTATTATTATTATTATTATTATGCATTATTATTGATATTATTA
This sequence comes from Danio aesculapii, assembly GCF_903798145.1. NCBI lineage: Eukaryota > Metazoa > Chordata > Actinopteri > Cypriniformes > Danionidae > Danio > Danio aesculapii. Next base: position 42,005,335 of record NC_079446.1, read on the forward strand.
TTATTGTTGTTATTATTATTATTATTATTATTATTATTATTATTATTATTATTATGCATTATTATTGATATTATAATTATTAAGTTGTTTATTTTTGTTTTTTGAACAACAACTAAAATGTTTTTATATATAAAAGAAGTGAAAGTTCTGTGTTTTCAACAGTATTGCAGGTTCATTAACATCTGGCTGGAAATATACTTAAATAATTTTTAACTTGAATATTTAATAGTATAACTTATTGTAATATGCTTATTGTAATAAACGTTTAAATCAAAGTAATTTATAGGCCTATTTGCTTTCATTAAAGAAGTATTGTTTCCAAATTGCTTTGTTAGTGATTTTTCTTACCATTTTTTAGGTTTTATGTATTATTTTTTTAAGCTGCTTCTGACCATTATATGTCCACACTAAATGGTTATAAGAGACGTGTTAAGGGAATTATATGTAACATTTTTCATTTATTCTCTCCACAAGATCTCTACTTAAGTATCATACTTGGTGTGAAAATGTGCTTCATGCATTATAAAGTTTAAAGCATCAGAATTGGTAAATGGTATTAGCTGATCACCATGACAAGGAATTAGTACTCGGTATCTGCAGCAAAAATCCGTATCGGAGCATCCCTAACATTCATGAGGCGAAACAATCCATTTTGTGTATTTAAATTTTAATCCATTTTATATATGATTTTTTTTTCACTCTCAAAGTGATGTTAGCCATGCACATGCATTTTATGATATACCAAGTGTGTAAACTTAAAAAAAAAAAAAAAAGGAGATTACATCTAGGATGATCCGAGGGTGAGTAAATAAACTTTTTTTATCTAGATTAATTGTTTACTTGTAGGTGAACGTTCATTCATTAATTTTCCTTCAGCTTAGTTCCTTCTGCCTCATTCACACTAGCACCGACTTTGTAGCTGCCTGTTACTCTGGGTGGTGATCTGCTTCAAATGCAGGTCTGTGTAGGTCTACAACACAGAGAATTAAACCAGCCTCTGCAGGAGCTGAGCGAGAATCATGTGAACTCTACTCGTACTCCGATTGGCTGTTGCATATTAAAGTCGCTCTTCATTTGCATAAATTGAAGGATTCTCAACTCTGTGGTGTCGCTCGACACGGCCACTAGGTCAGCAAAGCTCGCTGTCGCTTTCGTAGGTGGAGGTTGCCGGAAACGAACAGTCACTTGTTGCTTTTGCCGCTGCAAGTCGCTTTTAGTGTCAATCATGCTTTATATATTGCCACAGCGGAATGAACCACCTACTATTCCGACAAATGTTTTACACAGCTGATGCCCTTCCAGCCGCAACCAGGGGAAACACCCAGACATGGTCTCATTGACAAACGCACTCATACACTACGGCCAGTTTAGATCAACCAATTTAACTATACCACATGTCTTTGGACTGACGAGGAAACTGGAACACCCTGAGGAGACCCACGTCAACACGGGGAGAACATGCAAACTCCACACAGAAATGCCAACTGGCCCAGTTGGAAGTCTAACCAGTGACCTTCTTGTTTTGAGGTGACAGTGCTAACCACTGAGCCACAGTCCTGCCCCTTTGGTGAACATTCCCTTTAAATTTACTACATTGACTACAAAGTACCTCAATGCATCTTTAATGAAGCATATAGTTTTAAAAAATATATTTATTGTATTATTCTTTAGTTGAACCACTTAGTATTCAATTTCTAAGCTTGTTCCATCAGGGAAAAAAAGAGGAAAATGCTTTTAATGTCACTGTAGCCTTGTTATGCCACTGCCTAAAAATGGGCAACCGTTCAAACCTTGAGAGTTCACTTTGACAGAGATGCGTGTTCACGATTGAAATTCCGAGAGGACTCCAGCAGCCATGAAGGCAAATGCCAGGGGTTTTAGATCATGTTTTACTGATATAAATGCATAGCAGTTCTGATACAGAAACTCCAGACTGAGTTTTAAATGAAATAAAGAAGTCTGCACATTGTTTCAGAGGCTACCGCAATGGAATTTGCCCATAATTAGGTGCTCGATTTACCTTGAATATGTGGCAGTGAACATTTTCTAGGGAAAAAAAAATGGCAGCTGTCCATATCCTTGCAAGCGTTCAGATTCATTTGTGACAGAAATGGGGGGAGAGAGAGAGAAATGACTGGGGAGGAACAGTGATGGAGTAGTGTCTCACTGACACACATACATACACTCTGCTTTTTCTGCAAGAATGCCTGCAAATCTGTTTATTTCTGCCACCCGGGTTTATTTCAACCTTTTCTTCCCCGCCCTTTTAAAAATACCAAGTCAAATACACCGCTATTTTTTGCTATCTCACCACCGTAATCAATCTTTTTGACACTTTAGACAAGTAAAAGAAAGAAACTATCTATGATTGACACTAAGATATGCAGTTACTAGCACTATGAGATGCACTAAGCTATGCATGTTAATGCAAAAGCACACAAATTATATATAATATGTTATATTATAGTAAAAATAGTAAAAATCTTTGAATAAAGCTAACTAATTAATAAAAAAAGAATTAATAAAAGCTAAATATAATAGCAAACTAATTAATAAAAGTACAAATTTACATTAAAGCTGCCCTATTAAAAAAATCTGGGTATATCTAGGCATAGTCGAATAATAAGAGATCAGTATATGGAAATGGCCTTAAAGTAAGCCTCAAACACCTCATTCTCATGTAAGTTCCACAACTATAAAACCCCGATAGACAACAGGTCAATCAGAACACAAAGCAGACTGTTGCGTGACTCACAAGGCACATCTTCATCATTTGCATGTACTTTAGGTCATTCATCCAGACTTGACAAGCAGCCATGTCATCAAGATAACACATACTGATATGTAGCTCTGGGGTCATTAATATGCACACCTTAGGGTGCATTTGATAAGCCACAATGTTTCCTAGTGGGACAATGATGATAATTTTCTTCCCTACATTTTTATTTAACTTATTATATATGTGAGACTTTTATTCTGAAAAAGGGGCATGCAGATTGTTTACTATGCAATTGTCACGATCACCAGTGATTTAGCCCTTATAGATCACTGGAGGACATTTACTATCACCTGAACAACAATTCTACCACTGAACTATACTACATTTCCCATAAGGCACCTCATACACAAACAGCTGAAGCTTTAAAAAAAACAAATGATCAGGACTATATATATATATATATATATATAAAGCTCTCATTCTCATACACATGGCTGAGTCTTATTGTTTGCTGTAACACTATAAAGCGTTCTCCTAGTCTTGTCTTTCCGTATTTGATCCTTGACTTGTTTCCTCGTTTATGTTGTTTTGCCACCTGTATTGACCTCTTTGCCTTTGACCTCGACTATGCTTCTGGATTACCCTTATTATACTGGTTGTTCCTGTTTAAACATTGCCTGTCTGACTATTCTGGAGGATTCTCGACTCTGTTGTTACTCTGACTTCATTGGTTACAGCATTACAGAGAAATGATTGCATGAGACATGCTCAAACTCATGTAAGGACACAGTTTACAGATAATTCATTTATTCAGCTACACATTACAGAGGCAAGAGGTATGTTTCATTATATATGTGGTTAATTTATTGTGTTTATTGTGAAATTTGACAAACAGAATTGTGTCAAATCACTCGTCTGTTCATGCAAAGGTTGATAATAATTCCTGGCTGTGTTTTTTTTTGACACTATAGCTTAAAAATACAACACAATGCACATCTATTGGCTTCTTTTGTCAAGAATTTAAATGTATTTTATATGACATCATGCTTTGTATATTAAATGGTTTAACAGATGTTTTTAAATTGGAAAAAATACATAATTTTGAATGATTTTTGCATTGTTAAACATAGCAGATGGTAAGATCTTAAAAACTCAAGTGTCCAGCTGTGCAGCATCACGATATGGTCATATCACTCTTTTATTGTCGTGCAGAAGTCCATTTGTTCAAATCCTGCCCTGAAGCTTTTTCCTGGGCAGTAGGTTTGCCAAGAAAAAAAAAAATCAAATGGATTTCTTTTCCACGCCAGCTCAAGATTGTTTATCTGAGGAGTGAAGGGCACTCATGAAGACAGCATGTCAATTTTCAGATCAATTGTTGGCTCTTACCCTCCAGTCCTGGCATTGCATTTACATAGTAATGGCATTTGGAGCTTCATCTAAAAAACCTCAGGTCTCCACACTAATGCTTCAGTTGGGACAGAGAGATAGGATCCTCTCAGCAGTCATTTCCAAAACTCAAATAACAGCAAGTACAGGTTTGAGCTTCTCAAATAGGGTTTTTTCCACTTTGTTTGACCTACGTAACAGAGAGAAAGGTTATGCACTGTAAGATGACTTTTATATATGTTTGCTTTCAACATGCTTTATTAGCTGTTCATTTACAAAACAACAACATTTGAAAATAGGCTACCATAGCATACAGTATAATAGTTTAGTTTTTTTATACATAGTATTGCATTAAGTTGCATATAGCTATAAAATGAAAGCCTCAGTTTGGTGCGGAGTTATCATAATGCAAAAATCATTTTCCTTCAGTAAATCATTGGATTTGTTTGATTCTTAGATGTGTAGGCTGTTTTAAAAAAGGGATCTTTTATAAGAACTATTAATATCAGTTTTCCTGATGGAAAAATAGTTGGTTTGTTGTAGGGTTGGGCGGTAATATGGTATACAGCGGGATCTAAAAATATCAACTGTGTCAGTTTCAATAGCGTAATACCGTCATGAAAAACAATGCACTTATATAGGAGACAAATATTAAATATTATTTATTTATGTCTAAAAATGCGTATGCGTGACCCATCATGAGACAGTGTGGAGAGAGAGAGAGGTGAGATAAGATGGCAAGTCTTTACACTTTACACTGAATTAGACTTTACACACCTGAAACTTGTTTATAGCACTGCTCACTGCTGCTCTTATAGTTGTGTAAATTGCTTCCTTGTTCTCATTTGTAAGTCGCTTTGGATAAAAGCATCTGCTAAATGACAAAATGTAAATGTAAGTCGCGCACCAAGTAACCAGGTCCAAGAACACAACCTCTGCAGTTTAGCAGTATTTCGGGTTTCGACCGAACAAGAAGGGAGACATGGTAAATAGGTCTGTATTCCTGCTACTGTACCGCGGGAGCCGCGGCACCCGACCAGATTTCTTGCGATGCGGGAATAAATTTCTGAATAAAGCGTGGGAGCGGTCTGTAACTCTAGTGTAATTTGAACAGGAGCGGGCGGTCTAACAATTTCGCTCCCAAGTTTATATATGTGTGTGTGTGTGTGTTAGTGAATCAGAGAGAGTGTGATGCTGTGTGTCGCTTGTTTGGTGCTGTCTGTGTTTGTGTGTGTGTGTGTGTGTGTGCGTGTGTGTGTGTGTGTGTGTGCGGTATTCAGTTTCTGAATAGTTTTCGGCACAAGTCAACAGTTTGGTGATGCTGTCTGAGCCTTACATCATAATTTTTAAAATTATGCACGGTAATATCGTATACCGAGGTAAAATAGGGAGGAGGTTTGATGGTATCAAAATTTGAAGACCGCCCAATCATCAAAACTAGGCTATACTTGTATGTGTTTATGAGCACTGAGTAGCTCACTCTGATGGAGAGAAAACTTGACGCTCCTACTTGTGGCCGGCTTGTTTCCAAAGCAGTAGACGTTTCAGAAAGTTTGCGGCTTCTTTTTCCACTTGTGCCAAGAGACAGAGGTATTTATGACTCAGATCCAGGAGAGAGGCACAAACATCAACACTGGTTTGTCATCAACTCATCTTTGTCAAACTGTAACCAGCATTATCCTTATTTTTCGCTCCCTACATTTGGCTTATTTGGCAAAATATGTCTGTAGTTGCACGTGTTACTGCCCTGCAAAAATACAAAAAAATACAAAAAAACCCCCTAAAAACAAATAACTGTTTAACTGAGACCATTAATTGGTTAAAATGCATCCTTTCTGTTAATAGTTATTCGCTTAATGTGAGCATCCCTAAAACTGACATTGCAATATTTTATTTTTCTCTGATACACACTGCCATATTGAGTATATTTGCTCTAGATGACTTGAATGTCTCTATTTGGAAAAACAAAGTAAGGTTGGGAAGCATTTGTGCATATTGTGAAGCAAATATTGTGTTGGGAAGCATATTGTGCAGCCCTAGATCACAGTATATGGTTCTTACCAAATTTATTAAACACAATATGCCAAGTTGGTGTCTCAGCTGCTATTCATTTTTCATGTTTCTGTAGTGGTTAATCGGTATGTTTATTCTTACTGTATTAGTCACAGTAGCATTTCTGAAGCTGAAATATGATTTGTTTTGCTATCCATACAGGTCAAATGCACTGTTTTAAAGCACTTCATTACTACACAAAAAACATTTGGTCACACTTTTTTTTTTGATGGTCCGTTTGTTGAATTTAAGTTACATTGCAACTACTTCTCATTAGATCATAACAAGACTGTTAGATTGGTGTTAGGGTTGGGGTTAGTGTAAGTTGACATCAGTCAGTTGAAGGAGCATATCAACAGATATTAAGCAGACAATCTACTAATATTCAAGTGGACCATCAAAATAAAGTGTTACCAAAGACTTTTGCTGCTTGTTTAAACTACTTATTGAAAATGAGCTGAAACAACCCATTTCTTGAGTTTTTTTGGGGGGACATCTTAATAGTTTTATGTTCAATCCACCTAAAAATTTTTAAATCTTAAGTTTAATTTGTGTTGTGACAACATGAAGAAATTGTGTGGAACCCAGCAATTTATTTACAGTGTAGTAATATTAATTTATTCAGATATTCAGTTACATTTATTTACTTACTCGCAGTCCTTAATAGAGAAGATACTCTCTCTCTCTCTCTCTCTCTCTCTCTCTTTCTCTTTCTCTTTCTCTTTCTCTCTCTCTCTCTCTCTCTCTCTCTCTCTCTCTCTCTCTCTCTCTCTCTCTCTCTCTCTCTCTCTCTCTCTCTCTCTCTCTCTCTGCGTAATTAATTAGAAAAAAAGGTTGGGATCTCGATTTGACCCCCCACGTGATATTAATCCAGCATCTGTACTGTAATTGTACTGTAACTGTAATTGATTCAGCCAATTATATTTGAAAGTTTGGGAGAAGCATAAAGGCAGTCGCACAAGTCGTTACATTCAGTTTAATTCATCTTTATTTCTATAGCGCTTTTACAATTTAGATTGTGTCAAAGCAGCTTCACAAAGAAGGTTTATTAAATTGAAACTGTGTCAGTCCAGTTTTCAGAGTTCAGTTTAGTTCAGTTAAGTGTGGTTCAATTTTTACTGCTGGAAGTATAAACATTGTTTTAAATACATTGCTCAGCAACATGGACGCCTCCAAATGGTGTTAATCATGTTACATACTGTATTTATAAATTATAATTCACCCAAAAATGTCATTTCTGTCTTAATGTAATGATGTATTCGTGGCCACGAAATCACACGTGAGCTGACACACTGTTTGTTTACTACCGAAAGTAACCTGCGTGGCCGAAAACGATGTATACTTTAGTGAACAGAGCCTGTGTATTACAGGTAATAAAGTTGTAAATAACACACAGTTTGTTGCACAGAGTGATCAATTGGGACTGATCGATATCCGCGAGGGAAGTATGATTACCATGTTTACCATATTTTTTTTTCTGAAAGTGATGACAGTGGTGACATAAACCACACTCAGCAGTGAAAGTAAAACCAAAAGCACACTCATAATTTAAATGATTATATTGCATTTTTGAGTTATGCTTACGACAAGCATTTGATGTTTTTCCCTTCATAGCAAAAACAAAGTGTTGTGCATGAAAATGAATGTTTACACAGGGTTAGTATAACTACTCTAGCCTTATTTTGACTATAATGCAAGTTGTAAAAAAATGAATTGAGGAAAAAAATGGTCTAATAATGTTGTCAATGACAAGCAGATGTTTCAAACATAATAATTCACCTTCAGAATTATGAATAGTTGTGTTCTGATGTAAGTGCTTTACTGTGCATTAACAACCAGGACAATTTTAAAGTCTATAAAAGTCCACCATACTATAAGTCTATTGAAAATTTAGCATTTTAACCAACAGTAGCCCTACACATAAGCCTAAAATTATCATTGTTGTTTTATCATATGTTTAAGAAATAACAATGATAATAGCCTACTCATATTAGCCTTTATTTTACATCTACAAAATCGTGTAGCCCTAAATGTAACTCAAGTTTGCGCATAAACATTTTATTCGATTAATAAATGACAAAAAGATATTAACCAATTTCGTAAGGATTCCAACTATATTTGTGTGTTCTCTTTATAAGGAGAGATGGATATGAATACATTTCTTTAAAAGCACATCACACTAAAAATCACTCAGAATCACCCTAGCAACTACATTTACTCTAGCAACCAGAAAGCTGCTAGTGTATTTTTACTTGCTATCATCATTGGGAGGACACAGCATGAAAGCAAACTGCTCTTGATGCTTTACTCAGGGGGAAAGATGTCTTCCTGTTGGTTTGACTACTGTAAAACGACATGATCATGAATGTGTGTAAGGCACGGACATGTTATTTACAAAAAAAAACAAAAAAACATGGCTGTAAAGCTTGACTACACATGTAATATGTCAAAAAAAGGACACTCTTGGGCTCTTGCCTGCAAGCTTTGACAGTCTCAGAAAATGATATACAGGGTTTTGTGCTCCAACCGTGTTGCTGTTTCCTCATTCGACCTGCCAAAAGGACCACACAGTTGAAAATGAACACATAAGGCTTGCACGCAGGCTTGACTGGGCCATCTGTTTGCTTCTCCCAGTGCAAAACCCCAGAACCGCCTCTAAGTGCTAATTCTGAGCTAGAATTAGGCGACAGCGAGGAGGAAGGAAGCCAGTAACTGAAAAACAATTAATTACTAAAACAAGAAGAACCTAAAAAAAAATGACTAAGTCTTCAATCACAGATGGTTGAAGAGTCTGTCAGTCAAGTTTTCAAGCGGATCCAAGGACCGTCCCGCTGGACCTGGAGTCATCTGCCCAATCAGCCCATAAAAGCTGGCACCTTTGATGGTACGGGATGCCTCATTTACCCTCCTTCCATCAGCACCACATGGCCACCATGGTCAGAATGACTGTCGCAAGCTGGCAGACCTCAGGTGATCAGCGGAATTTGCCGGAATAATTCCCAGAAAACATGATGAGGGACATATATTGGGTTGCGAGGGGAACAATGTTGAATGAGAGGAGAGGAGGACTGAAAATATGGACAGAAAAAAGCAAGATTGGCTAATTATATGAGTTTTCTTCTTGGCTGAACAGTCTTTTAATAAGACCAAATAATGCAATAAAGTCTGATATGCAGTGAGACAGTGTGAGAGAGAGAGAGAGAGAGAGAGAGAGAGAGAGAGAGAAAGTATTTTACTTTACTATAAACGTAAGCAGTTGCACATTTACTAAGTAAAAAAATTACAAGGAAGCTTGTTTTACCTATAGGGTACTCATAGAAATACTCGCCGGAAAACTGTGGGGTCATTTATTGGAGTTTTTACAAGACTTTTAAACCGTTTTAAATTGTAATTGTAATCATGTAGATACATATGTAAATAAAGTAATGTAAATAAAACAAGATTTTTAATATTATTTTAACAACCCTCAAGCATACTTTACACTGCAGCCTTTAATTCTTCTATTGTAGACACATTTGGGCACGAAGGATTCAAATGTGAACCCAATTTATATATATGTACACTCACCGGCCACTTTATTAGGTACACCTTACTAGTACCAGGTTGGACCTCCATTTGCCTTCAGAACTGCCTTAATCCTTCATGGCATAGATTCAACAAGGTACTAAAAAAATATTCCTCAGAGAATTTTGGTTCATATTGATATGATAGCTTCACAGTTCCACCACATTCCAAAGGTGCTCTATTGGATTGAGATCTGGTGATTGTGGAGGCCATTTGAGTACAGTGAACTCATTGTCATTTTCAAGGAACCAGTCATCTGAAGATGGGTACACTGTGGTCATAAAGAGATGGACATGGTCAGCAACAATAATTAGGAAGGCTGTGGCGTTGACATGATGCTCAATTGATACTAAAGGGCCTAAAGTGTGCCAAGAAAATATCCCCCACACCATTACACCACCACCACCAGCCTGAACCATTGATACAATGCAGGATGGATCCATGCTTTCATGATGTTGAGGACAAATTCTGACCAAATGTTGCAGCAGAAATGGAGACTCATCAGACCAGGCTATGTTTTTCCAATCTTCTATTGTCAAATTTCATTGAGCCTGTATGAATTGTAGTCTTAGTTCCTGTTCTTAGCTGACAGGAGTGGCACCCAGTGTAGTCTTCTGCTGCTGTAGCCCATCCGCCTCAAGGTTGGATGTGTCATGCATTCAGATTTAACACCAACACTTAATTGCTCCATACGGCAATACAATTTCAATCACATAATAGCAACGCTCTCCCACATTTGGAGTTACAGTATTATACTTATAATACTGTATTATAACTGCCCTTATTTCTGTTTTTTCATAATTTTTAGTCATTTGACAGAACTACAGTTTAAACTGCTGTAGTCTGAACCCATCCTTACATAGACCCCCTAGATTTTCACGAATTTTTATGATTATTTTTTTTTTGTGATTAAAAAATGACTGATTTTGTGGTGGTAATTCCCAGAAATTTGCGTACATTTTTGCGATTTTTATATATATATATATATATATATTATTATTTTTTTTTTTACAAATATGTATTTACCATATTAGGTAGCCTAATATGTTAGGTGCGTAATCTGACAAAATGACACAAATCATGAAAACAAAGCTTCTTTATTTTGCTCTTTTGTCAAGACAAGATCTGAAAGGGTAGGGATTAAGCCAAAGGAAGGTTGTATTACTCTTATTTTTATCCAAGGAGCATCTAACATTGTCAAACATAGGACATGCGTTAGGGCATCCTCTACCATAATACACCTAAAACACGGATTGCGCAGGTGAGACGTCATTTTTCGAGAGACACTCAAATACACCACGTGCGCTGCTTATGCAGCATCTATAAGTCATGTAAAACAATTCATTGCAAACTGAAATAAATATAATTTGATTATATGGTTTAGAATTGGATGTTTTATGAGATTAATTACATTTTTTGTCATAATTTTGCGTTTATTTAAGAATTTTGCAGGATCGCAAAAATTTGCGACTTTTTCAGAATCAGAAAGAATCAGAAAGAGCTTAATTGCCAGGTATGTTCACACATACGAGGAATTTGTTTTCGTGACAGCTTCTACAGCGCAACAGCATTACAGAGACAGGACAAAAAAACAGATAATAAATATTAAAAAAATACAAGTAAGTAGTGAATGCAAATATACAAATTGACAAGTGTATGTACGTGTTTATTACTATATACAATGTTATATGAGCAGCTGTGATGTGCAAATTGGCATGTAAAGTGTGTTAAATAAGTGTATATGTGGATAAAAGTGTATAGCAGTGATGTTGGTTCCACAATTATTATCATCAAGTGTTCATGAGATGGATTGCCTGAGGGAAGAAACTGTTTCTGTGTCGGGCTGTTCTGGTGCGCAGTGCTCTGTAGCGTCGACCAGAAGGTAAAAGTTCAAAGAGGCAGTGTGCTGGGTGTGAGGGGTCCAGAGTGATTTTGGCAGCCCCTTTGCTTGCTCTGGATAAGTACAGTTCTTGGGGAGTAGGAAGTGTTGTACCAGTGATTCGCTCAGCAGTCCGAACTATTCGACGTAGACTTTGGAGATTTGGAGGTTTTTGTTGGTTTTGCATTGGATTCAGCGATCGCGGAATCGTGAAAAACTAGGGTGTCAGTTTACAATATCTTATAAAAAATAATTATAATAAGATAGAAGTATCATATAATTTGATAGTTTTATATAAAGAATGAATTGTTTCATTAAATCTGAAACGTTTGCGAGACATATCTGAAACATATTGATTTCCTTGAAACTTGAACATTTCCTCGTGAAGAAAAGTGTTTCTTTCCAAGAGCACTTTTATAGAAGTTGACATTTAGTGTGTGTTTTTTTTAGCTAGATATAATGTGTTTGGTGTACTCCGAGAAGCCTGTTGTTGAATTTTCTGAGCTGCGTGAGGTGTCACCTTGGATCACCTTCAAATGAGATGACTGGCCTAATCGATCTCTTTCACGCTCTCTGACCAATCGATAGTTTTCTCTCTAGACTACTAAGACACACAGTTCAGGGTAGCGGGAAAGATTAAGTGTTGCCTTTTCTTTTTTTGTCTGTTTGTTTTGACTGCTGCTCGGGAAGAAATAGTTTAGGTGGCAGGGAATTCAGATGCTCTCAGATAATGCCTTGTGTTCCATCAAAGAGCGGCAGAGAGAAAGACATACGGCTTGAAAAGAAACAAATCACTTTCCTGATAAGGTACAACTCCCTTCTTTTTATTCTCATATGCAGAGAAGCCATTGCAGCAGGCAGACAATGACAAAATAATTGGTTCACTATTCAAACTCTGGGCCCTTTTGTGAACCACACTACAAGTATGAGTACAAGCAGACTGTTTGAGTTTGGTCCGCTGTGTTTTGCAGTACATGTGAACTCTGTTCCCTCCACCTGCGTTGTAATTCGAGGTGTTATTTCTGTAAAATGATACATGAAGAGCACTATATAAGGAAAGTCTGTTCACTTGGTGATAGGGCTGCACAATTCTGGGAAAATCCAGTTGACGTCAGAATTGTTAACCCTCCTGAATTACTAGCCCCCCTGTATGTTTCTTTCCCCAATTTCTGTTTAATGAAAAGATTTTTTTACAACACATTTCTAAACATAATAGTTTTAATAACTAATTTCTAATAATAATAATATGATTGCTTTTATCATTGCAATGATGACAGTACATGATGTTTTAGATGTTAAGATACTAGTATTTAGCTTAAAGTGCAATTTAACCCCTTTAGACCCAAATTATGTTCCAGGTCTCTGAAAAATATATAAATGTTTTCACAGTTGCTTAGGCTCCTTTAAATTAGACCAATATATAGTAATAAAAATCCCACAATCTTCAAGTATATATGTTTTTGTCCATTTCAATGGACATCAGGTCAGAACAGATGTACTTCCCGAACATTATACCAACATTAAGGGCATACTGGATTATTGCAACTCTCTACTAGCCGGGCTTCCAGCTAATTCTATCAAACCTCCTCAGCTGCTTCAGAATGCAGCAGCAAGAGTGGTCTTTGATGTACCCAAAAGAGCACATGTCACTCCGCTACTCACCTGTTTGCACTGACTGCCGGTTGCTGCTCGCATCAAATTCAAAGCTCTGATGTTTGCTTACAAAGCGACCTCTAGCTTTGCTCCTTCTTATCTGCTCTCACTTCTGCAGATTTATGTGCCCTCCAGAAACTTGTGTTCTATGAATGAACGTCGCCTCGTGGTTTCATCCCTAAGAGGGAAGAAATCACTTTTCCGAACTCTCGCATTCAATCTGCCCAGTTGGTGGAATGAACTCCCTAACTACATCAGAACAGCAGAGTCACTTGCTGTCTTCAAGAAACGACTCAAAACGCAACTGTTTAGTCTCTACTTTCCTTCCTAATCTGTAATTGCCTCTCTGGCTATACCACTAACTGTACTCTCAAAAAAACATATTTTTCTAATGCTTTGCTTCTTAGACTTTACACACCTGAAACTTGTCTATAGCACTTGTTCACTGCTGCTCTTATAGTTGTGAAAATCGCTTCCTTGTCCTCATTTGTAAGTCGCTTTGGATAAAAGTGTCTGCTAAATGACTAAATGTAAATGTAAATACTCACACTAACTACAGTTGCCTTGAACTGGGCCAAAGCATGCTTGTCCACCCTCCCCCTCCCCAACGGCCTGCACTCACATTACATTCGAGCCTGGGCACGCTTAAGTCATCGATGATGCGCTCTTCAGTAAGCGCTTTTGCTCAGCACAGTGGAGATTTCTTTAGTTATATTGTTTTAGTCGTTTGATATGCAGGGACACATATTTCACCGAACTGATCCGTGAATTTTGATGCTCATAAACAATCATAAAGTCCTCGTGCTGCCGGAATTAGGAGGTTTGCTAAAGCTGTAGCTGTCATGCAGTGAGGGTTTTGCATCTTAAATAAACTACGACAGTTTGTATTTATTGAACAGTAAGAATGATTAATAAATCCATATGAACCAATCACGTAAAAGTCACGTCTCTTCTTCAGTTTCGGGCTCAGGCGCGCTTTGCACTCACGCTACAATCTTACCGCGCCTAAGCCCAAGTGAACTGGACTCTGGCACACCTCTTCCAACCGGGCCAGGGCAGGCCAAGTGAACCGTGCCTGAGGCCGATTCAGAGCACTCACACTTCTCAAGCGATCCAGGGAACGGGCCTGGGCATGGTTCAGATAGCATAGTGTGAGTTGGCCCTTAAAAAAAAAGTTTGCTTGCATAATCTTGAAATTTATTTTCAAAATCACAAACATTAAGACATTTTTACTTTATTTATAATAGTGCATAAGTAGCGATTTGGGACGCAGCTATAATCTTTCAGCAACATGCGGCATCATTCTATGGTGCAAACATCATCTACTCCTCAGCAGCATAGTAGAATGGCACACAGGGAAATTACTTTACCACAGAAAGTTGGTCATGTGAAGGCAATGAAGTGAAGGCAAAACTGGTGCTTTTTAACCAGTCTGGTTAACAATTGAGACACGGGTTGTTCGCGACGTTGAAGAGCATCTGGGGGTATTGCGCATAGAGGATCTGTGTGCAAACTTTTATTTTAAGGGGAAACTTTCTCTCAGACAGAAAAAAGGGCAGATGCTCAAGCACCCAAACCCCCCTTCTGCACGTGCCTGTTGTTTAAAACAAAGTAAAATGAAATAACTCTGCAAACAGAGATAAACCAACTCCGCCTTCACAGTTCAGTCATCGGCTGCTCATTAACCCTTGATGAGTTCACTACACCGGTTGTCATAAATCACAAGTGATCAGTGTTTTCAATCACAAGAGACTTATTTTAGGTTTCAAATGGCAAAATACACATTAGTAGTAGCAGAACAACACTTTACAGACAGTTCATGAAATGCACAACGGTTGTCTGTGAAAAGGGCAATAATCATATTAAGCATACTGACAACATGCTTACTTCATACAGTACACATTGTGTGCGTAATTAGACATTTTAAGTGAAGTTTCATAAACTAATTTCGAGAGGAGCACGTGATATGATTGAGCACGTCTGGCCACTCATCTGTAATCAGTAATAATCCAATCAGAGTGATCCTAGTTTACTATAAATGGATCATTTTCTCCCTAATGTTTTATCTTCGTTTGGAAGAATCCCCCCTTCCACCCCTTCTCCTCCTTTTCCTCCCTTTTCTAAAAAAGGGGGAGCTCTCGAGACCTACCTGACCTTGGATCTCCTGATATGCTTATCGACCGGGCGGGAGCCCTGGGCTCAAATATTTCCGAGCCCAGGGTTCTCTCCCGGGACAGCATGCCAAACCTGCTTTATACGCCAAGCATATCTAAGTGGGAACTCTTGAATTAGACATTTTCGCATGCGGGACCATAATCTGTTCACACTGCAAATCTGATATTGACCACATTTATAACAATGTGAACAGACCTGAGAAAAAAAATAGATTTGAGCCTTGCAGTGTGAACGTAGCCTTAGTGTGAACTCTTGAAATGTACATTTACATTTACATTTAGTCATTTAGCAGACGCTTTTATCCAAAGCGACTTACAAATGAGGACAAGGAAGCAATTTACACAACTATAAGAGCAGCAGTGAACAAGCGCTATAGACAAGTTTCAGGCGTGTGTAATGTCTTTTAAGTCCAACGTAAACAAGAAGCTTAGTTTTATAATCACTTGAGAGCGAGTAAATGGTAAAGTAACAGGATGTGTTGATTTTAGTGTGGACTGTCACTTTAAGTAAAAATAAATGTGACTTCCAACTTCAAAGTTTGAATTTCATCCAATGAATTTCTGTCCAATCTATCACATATGATGGGACAGGGAAATGCACTGCATACTGAAAATGACCCAGATATTTATGAAAGAGAGTCTTGATTCCATCCATACTTCTTGGTCTTCCAGGATGGAAAAGTGAAAGAAGTGAAGGAAAAAGCCATAACGTTCAAGCTGTCGTCTGTTCATTGAGACATAAAACAGAACCATTAGACAGGTCAATGCAAGAAAGACGCACAACATGCATCTGTGCCCATGTAAAACACGCCATAGTAATAATCATTGCACATAGCGGCAGATGCATTACATTACTTACCCCAGAACTGTCCACAAGAACATTATGTTCACATAAAGTTGAAGTATGCTGATATTCTGTCCTCCAACCGTCCATGAACTGAGGAGGCTCATGATTGGACAAAGATGACAACCCTTCTTCCTCTCAAATTGTCTTCTCTGGATTACTATACTAGTTTATACCTTGTTTATGGCATACATGCGATGCCATCAATGTACAATGACTTGACCACTTTTTAAGCGGCGGTTTGCATCTCATTTATTTGAGCATGTTGTCATATTAACAATGAACGTCTATGAGTAAGTGCTGAGGTAGACCATATAACGTCACGAATGTGCTGTTCAATGCATGTATGTTGAAAGTATGTAAACATAAAAAATATATATATTTTTTTAATGTCTTTAAGCATGTTTATTTATATTTAGTCATTTAGCAGAGGCTTTTGTTTAAAGTAACTTGCAATTAAGGAGGCATTCAGCGATTCAACAAGAGGAGGCAATACACACAAGAATTGCTAATTATACAAAAGTACTGTTTGTGCCCAGAGAATTAAGTACTAGAGTAAGGGTGCTTTTACATCTAGACTTTTGTTTCGGAACCTAGCGTGTTTCCCCACTTAGCGCTGTTCGTTTGGCATATGTGAATCCAGCAATCGCGCTCAAATCTTCGAAACAATTGGTCGGAGATCGCCTGAATAAAGTGATCTCGGCTCGATTGAAACGAACTCTGGAGCGGATCGATTGTAGTGAGAAAGCAAAACGATCAGAGCCCGGCTATATCACAGTGTATTATGGATATGTAATATATATATATATATATATATATATATATATATATATATATATATATATATATATATATATATATATATATATATGGCTAAATGAAGAGATAATTAAGAGTAGGGTGGGATGTCATTCCTACCGGTAAATGTGCATTTCATGTCAAATACGAAAGTTAAAGCATGCTAATTATTAATGAGAGCTGTTTATCCGAACTGCAGTCTTGGTTTATCTGTTTTTTCTCTCTATAATGTAAAGCCTTTAATGCATAATTCTGGCCAAGGGCCATGTATGAGAGAGTCTTACATCTGATTTATATTTGGTGACAATGTCTGTGGGTGTCACCATTCAAAATGAAAGTGCAGCTTTTCGCTTATGTCTTCTTGCTCATCATCATAAATTTAAATAAGGACGCATGACAGCTGAGTGGAACATAAACCATGAAACTCTGACCAATGTGAGGAGAGCTTACTCGCACGTGACTTGTTTTAGCCCTTTTGGTCCGTTTAGAAACTTTGCCATGTGAAAGTGAACCGCACCAAGTACAAAGTGCAACATAGTAACATTTTTAATCCCTATTTCGGTACAAAACAGGTGTGAAAGCACCCTAAGAGTGTTTTTAGAGAGAAGGGTGTTTCTACAGGTGGTTTGTCAAGCCCACTCACATGTGTGAAGTACACTCCATAAATGCACAGTTTATTCATTTATTTATTTACTTTTTAAGATATGAAGTGATTGTAAGAAAGTGTCTGTTGCAAATGTGCCAAACTGGTGCAAGTTTCAGATAAAGTGTCATAGGCGCAAAGTCTAAAGCACATGGCGCAAAAGCATTAAGGGCGTGTCTGCTTTTGCTATTTTACTGGCGGGAAAATACACTCTGCGCCCTGGCGCATGGTCTAAAAGGATTGTGCTAATTCTCTTAATGAGTTATGGGTGTGTTTTGAGCATAACATGCATTAAATCAACCAGAGTCTCATCTCCCATTCCCTTTCAAAGTCAGTTGCGTCACGTATATCGCATTTTTATTATTTTTTTTTTACCACGTCCTCTATACGCTATTCACTTGTTTGTTTTATATTTTGGATTCTGTTTTTGTCTTACCTGCTTTCTGGAACTGCTCTTCACCGGACTCGAACCCCCATCTCCGTGGTCAACTCCTCTCTGCATCTCAAATCCGCCGACGGACGTGGCGCGCTAACGGGACAAACTGGTTGCAGCCGGAATGCCATCCATACGGAGGTAAGCGGTCAGCTGGTAAGCGCGAAAAGGAACGCCGTCACACCACCCCGTAGCGTTTGTTTAAAGAAATTAAATGCAGCCATACGTACCTCCGCCTACGTAATTCACTGTCTGCAGAAATGTCTATAGGGCTACATTTTCACAATGAGCCTGTGTTGTTTTTGAGTATTTCTAAAGTACTGTAAAATACTTGCTTATACAAAAAAATTATGAAAGAAACGGTTTCCATATTTTGGTGAAACTTTTCACATTTTTTCATAGCGTGGTTGACATTTGCATGGAATTGCTCAAATGTTTCTAGTGCGAGGGTATTTTTTAAAATGCTCTAATATCTGAATTCCCTCAAAGTTTAAAAAAATCCAATATTAACTGAGCACAGATGTTATTTTCTTATCTCATAATACATTCATAGTGTCCTGTTCTGTGTGGGTGTTACATCCACAGGAGACTGGACGTGATGCAAGAGTCAAAACACTCTGTAGAAATATTCACATCTTCTTATTCACAGATAAACATGTTTGTATATCAGATGTTCAACTAAAGTCGGCTATTAATAATGTTAGTTTATTACAGAGATAAAGTATGAAAGATGTACTAAAGGCAATGAAAACAACTTGATTGTATCTTTTGCTAATGTAACTCACTGCACTGCTGTAGATAATTAGTTTAGTAGTTAGAGTTTTGATTTACAAAAGGCCAATGAGCTCATAATCTCCACTGTAATGTAGTGACATTCATGCTGTAGATTGAATGGAGACTCATGAAGGCTTTATTGCTATGATATGCTCCTCTGTGTGTTTCTGACACTGGTGTCAGGGCTCTGAGATCTAATTAACAAACTTGCAGACCAACTTGCAGAAGATTTGGATGAAGCAGACATGGTCTAATGGTGGTGATTCATACTGATGCAGAGGCATTGTGTTTTATTTCAGGAAGCAGATTTATTCAATAGTGAGTTTTAGATAATTGTGTTGTGTGTGTGTGAGTGTGTGTACAGTTTCTCAGTGAATATAGGTAATATTTGTGGTAGGGCTGCACAATATATTGTTTCATTATGGATATTGTGATCATTCGCAATAGTCACATCGCAAGTATATGCAGTGTTAAGTCTGTGTTATAATTTATCTTGTTGCAGATGTGTTTTTGAGGCCTGTGTGAGGGTTTTAAAAGCATTCAGACATAAGAAAATGTATCGTTTGTAGCTTTGAAAAATTATAAATGGTTAATATTATGGAATTGTTTTTTAAAACGAAGACTATGCAGTATTATTTTACATTTGATTATTCAATTACTGTATACCTGAAAACATTTGGACTCTTCGGAAAAACAATCAAACGCTGTTTATTTCATTTGTTTTTCTTTATTGAATTTATCTGCGCTTGTATATTATTATATTTTATGTATTTCCCTACAGGATCATTCCAATCTGAAATGATAGATTCTTTATGAACATTTATTCAGCTCATCTAATAAAATTATATTCATATCATAATATCCACTCACCGGCCACTTTTTTAGGTACACCTGTCCAAGTGCTCGTTCTCGCAAATTTCTAATCGGCCAATCACATGGCAGCAACTCGATGCATTTACTAAGCCTACCTGAGTATTGTTGCTGACCATGTCCATCCCGTTATGACCACAGTGGATAGCGCGCCATATCGTAAAATGACTGGTTTCAACATGACAATGAGTTCACTGTACTCAAATGGCTTCCACAGTCACCATATCTCAATCCAATAGAACACCTTTGGGATGTTGTTTAAATCTGCAGCAACTGCGTGATGCTATCATGTCAATATGGATCACAATATCTGAGGAATATTTCCAGTTCCATGCTGAATCTATGCCATAAAGGATTAAGGCAGTTCTGAAGGCAAAAGGGGGTCCAACCCAGTATCAGTAAGGTGTACCTAATAAAGTGGCCGATGAGTGGATATCGCAGAATTAAAAAAAAAATCTCTGTGTATTTTGTCCCAATATCATGCAGCCCTAATTTGTGGTGCATCTGAACTAAACAGATTTATTAAACAGATATCACAAAACTTCATATTTTGAAACAGAAAGATAATACATTTAAATGCATGCAAAAAAAAGCTAATTACTAAATTTCAAATGTAATATATTTAGTTTGTTTCTCTTGATTTTTCCTCTTTTTAAGTTAAATTGTATTTAATATTTTTCCCTAACATACTGATTTAAGCTACAAATTATATGTGTGTGTGTGTGTGTGTGTGTGTGTGTGTGTGTGTGTGTGTGTGTGTGTATTTTGTTTATATTATTTATGTGGTAGTTTTTAAGAAATGACAGGAGCAGTTAAATCACATTAATAAATCTTTAACATGTTTTCCATTTTGATTTGAGATGTTTCAAAGACTTTTTTGTGCTTCAGGGTAAGCAAAGATTGTCTGTAGAGAATTACATGATCGATGTCACTAAATTAGTTATGATTTTCATACCGATGTAAGTGACTTCTAAATAATTCTTATTTACTTTACATCAAAGCTTTTCCCCAGAATAAAAAAGGACCAAATTTTTTTTAAATCTGTACCTTAAAGGCACAAACCATAAAAAGTGTACAGAGTATTAAGAGGTTTTATTTATTTATTTATTTACTTAGTTATTTTTTAAAAGACTTTTGGAGAAATACAAAAGCCCAGACTTCACGAGTTTACGAGAACGATATGAGACAAGAGTTTACACTATTTTTTAAGATGAAATGCATGAATGGTAAATAGTACTTAAACTGGAAAAATAAAATCACAAATTCTAAACAATCAACTTCTATTTTATTGAATTCTATGCAGTAAAGGACATGGAAACACTGCAAAATATGTCAAATTGTCTTTTTAATATCAGCAAAATATGTGGTAATATCTGAATGGAAATAGATTTTTATTCAACTGAAAAAAACAAAACAAAATGCAAAATAATTTAGGTGCTTTTTGAAATCAATTTGTTATTGTAATGTTTTTTTACTTCTATTTAAATTAATTCTGTGCAGTAAAGGACATGCAAACACTGCAAAATATATGGCTATAAATGTTACTGTCTTTGCATTTATTTCTTTACATTCTATAATTGTTAAAAGGATAGTTCATCAGTGACTGACCATTTTCTTTGTTTCAAATCTCTGTAAGTTTTCTCATTCTTTTAAAGAAAGCTGAAAACCTGTAACCATTGACTTCCATACAATGCCTTTTCAGTAACACTTTAGAATAATGGTCCATTAGTTAGTGTTAGTTAATGCATTTACTAACATTAACCAAGTATGACTAATCTTGTAAAGCTTTTATTAGTCATAGTTCAACATTAGTTAATGCACAGGGAGTTAACATGAACTAATATGAACTAATGTTATTTAACTGAAATGACATGAATATCGTAGTAAATGTATTACTAATTGTTTGTTTATGTTAGTAAATACAGTAGCTATCATTAACCAATGCACCTTTGTTTAACCTGTTAGCCAGCACTCAATTTTGATGATTGACACCTACCTAACTTTAAATAGTAACAGTTCCTGACTACAGTAAACTACAAACACAAATTATGTATCATTGAAAAGAAGATACGTTGAGCTTTATTGTGGTAAAAGAGGAAGTTCTATGCTCAAAAATATAAAAAGTTATACATTATGAATCATGAGAGAAAAAAAAATTGTATTGTATTTATAATTTGTTTTTTTTCCATAAACAAATACAGGAAAACCTTATTTTAATGTCCTAGAAAAAAAATATGACTTTAAAGCAAAGTGTCTCATGAGTTTATATTTCAAATTTGATGAAGATAGCATGCAAAATGAGATTTCTGTAAAAAGTTTCCTCAGACTATGTTGGTGTCCTTTCCCTCACTGTCAGAGGCACTTTCTCAAAAATGACCTACCCAAACTAAACATTAACAGTTGCTAAATGTTTTGGTCCACATTCACAGTTCACCATCTTTCCTTCAATGGAAGTTAACGGTTACAAGTTTCCAGCGTTCTCCAAAACAAATTATTTTGTGCTCAGCAAAAGGTTTAGAAACTCATAAAGGTTTAGAAACACTTGAGGGTGAATAAGGCTGCATTCACACTGCAGATGTTGATGGTCAATTCCGATTTTGTGACTGTATCCGATTTTTTTGATGACCTGCTTACATAATCTTTTTAAAGTGACTTGTATCCGATCGTCTGCATTTACACAGCACATGGCAAAGGCGCAATAAGCAGGAAAAAAAAAAGAGTGAGCGCTGACCAACAGCTGATAATTAAAGAGTGCTCTTTTCTCTATTCCTGTAATCTGGTCGCAGCTTTTGACAAGCTCTTTTACTATAGTTTATGACAGAAAGGTTCTCATTTGTCTTCTTTTGATAGACAGGCTTTTTTAAACCATTAGGCATCTTAATGTCATGTCCATGGCATGATTTATGCACGTGATGTATGCGCTAGTTTTAGATTAGTTTATATTGTTTACATGGCGGACATTGCGCTCTCTCGCTCTTGTTAACATGCTTAAACACCTGTGCTATATGACAATATAAAAGCTGTTTAAGTCCTTGTGTGTAAGATTTAAGGTTTGGAACACGGCTGAAGTCTGTTCTGAAATGAAAGTGTCAGACTTGACGTCATTCGCTACGGTTTTTAATGATGCTCGACTCGCATTGACAGGTGAAAATCCGATCTACATGCTTAAACTGCAGACACAAGGGCACAGATTCGATTCATATCAGATAAATTTCCACATACTGTATGAACAAGGCCTGAATCTGATTTGAGTAAATCGGAATCCATGTGATTTGTTCCTGCTTACACGTACATGGACCATATCCGATCTGTGCCACATGAGAGAAAAAGTGAACGGAATTGATTCACTTGAACAGTGCAGTGTAAACGCGGCTTAAACAGTGAGTAAACTTTAATTTTTGGGTGAACTGTCCCTTTAATGTTTTTACTTAGCCCCTTTAGCACAGTATCCTTACAATTGTACAACTGTGGATAAAAAAAACAAAGCTTGACATGTTTCAGGTCTAACAGTTTATCTGAAATAAAATTGCGTGCCCATTTATGGCCACTTTAAACCCTGTAGCCTAGAGCAAAAGCACTGTTGACCTTGCAGCATGTCAACAACATATCCCAACCTCACCTTCAGGCCTTTTCTCACTTATCGGAAACACATAGCTGTAAAGATTATAGATTCACTTAACCATAGCTTTGCTTTGAGGGGTCATCATGGTGATTTTCTGCGAATCGGAGAAGCAGTTTCAGGTTTAGACCCCAATATGAGCACAGTTCGTGCCCGTGATGGTAGCACCTCCTCTGGGGTCTGGCGGTTCTGGCGTTATCTCTCTTCAGTCTGCCATTACTGAAAGGTAATTGTGTTTCTCCTCACTAAATCTGTGGGGGCTCGGTATACACCTGTTGTGAGGATTCAATGGCATTGATTTTTCACACTAGGCTGTAAAACCTGTCTGTCACTAACAGCGCAATCTTGATCTCCACAGGGAGGGAGGAGCGCCAGTGTCATTCCTCTGACCCGAAACCCTCCATCTCCGCACTTTTTCAGAGGTTCAAACAACAGGTGGGCAGACGCTTGTCACTCTGTGCCCCCTTTGAAAACATTTGAGGGGCCCTTAAAGGAAATAGTTCACCCAAAAATGACTTTTTTTCTCTTGTTCTACTTTTAAAGAGGTCATATGGCGCTTCTTCTTGTTTTTTTTTTTTTATTTCTTTGCTGTGTTAAAGGTCCCATAAAATTAAATTAGCGTTTTTAGATGTTTGTATCCGTATTGTTCATTTTTAGGATATTTATAAGCTAGTGCACACCAAAACTGTGACAATTTGCATTGTAATAGATACAAATTGCCTAAATGTATATATACTACCTGATAAAAGTCTTGTCATCAATCCCAGTCCAGTTGTAAGAGCAACAAATAATAACTTGACTTACAGTTGAACATTTGGAAAAGTGGCAGAAGGTAGATTTTTCTGATGAATCATCTGTTGAACTGCTTGCCAATCATCCCAAATACTGCGGAAGACCTACTGGAACTCGCATGGACACAAGATGCTCATAGATATCAATCAAGTTTGGTAAAGAAAAAAATCATGGTTTGGGGTTACGATCTATATGGGGGCCTGCGAGAGTGGATGGCAACATTAACAGCCTGAGGTATCAAGACATTTGTGCTGCCCATTACATTACAAACCACAGGAGAGGGCAAATTCTTCAGCAGGATAGCGCTCCATCTCATATTTCAGCCTCCACATCAAAGTTCCTGAAAGCAAAGAAGGTCAAGATGCTCCAGGATTGGCCAGCCCAGTCACCAGACATGAACATTATTAAGCATGTCTGGGGTAAGATAAAGGAGGAGGTCTTGAAGATAAATCCAATGAATCTGGATGAATTCTGGGAGTCCTGCCTTTCATATAAGCCACTTTTAGTTACTAGTTTACTTCCTAAAGCTTGGACAGGACTTTTGTCATCTAGAAGAAAATACTTTGAAAATTGTCTTGCTTTATCAAACATCACTTGGGAAATATTTAAAAAAGAATAAAACATTAAACGAGTATACATAATGGCAAAAATGAATAAACCATTTTGCTCCAACTTCATATCCAAAACATTTTTATATTGGATGTTCATTAGACATTTCTTAAATATTAAAAATTGGTATCGCTAAGTAGTTGTAGCTCATGATATACAGTTGAAGTCAGAATTATTAGCCCCCCTGAATAATTAGCCCACCTGTTTATTTTTTTCCCCAATTTCTGTTTTAGGGAAAGAAGATTTCTTCAACACATTTGTAAACATA
Source organism: Danio aesculapii (assembly GCF_903798145.1). Lineage (NCBI taxonomy): Eukaryota > Metazoa > Chordata > Actinopteri > Cypriniformes > Danionidae > Danio > Danio aesculapii. The sequence goes on from NC_079446.1 coordinate 42,030,412, forward strand.
ATAGTTTTAATAACTCATTTCTGATAACGGATTTATTTTATCTTTGCCATGATGACAGTAAATAAGATTTCACTAGATATTTTCAAGACACTTCTATACAGCTTAAAGTGACATGTAAAGACTTAACTAGGTTAATCAGGTTAACTAGGCAGGTTAGGGTAATTAGGCAAGTCATTGTATAACGATGGTTTGTTCTTTAGACTATTTTCTACTTTTCACACACACACACACTCATACACAAAGACCTATTTAGTTTATTTAATTCACCTATACCACATGTTTTTGGACTGTGGGGTAAGCTGGAGCACCCGGAGGAAACCCACGCCAACACGGGGAGAACATGCTATTTTTTGGGGTAAACTATCAAGCATACACAAATATTGTAAATGAAAAAAGAAATACTGCCTCCGTCTGTGAACCCTTTCTGTGTGAACGCAGATGGAAGTGACATAGTGCTCTCAATAAATCTTGGTGCAGAAAACAGCGATTAGCATCTGTAGCGAGATGTTTACAGCGCTATTGCTGGCTCTCGTGCACCGCTGCTCTACAACAGCTCTCTCAAAGCTCTTCTGTGCTGTGTTTTTTCCTGCCAGTAATTTTAATTTGTTGTTGCCAGTGTTACATATTCAAGAGGGATGAGCTACAGCAGCGTGTAAGTTCACACTGTGTCCTCCAGGCAGGAAAAAAACAAAACAAATGAAGGAAAGAGGGAATTCAGCCATTGTTGACCTCAGTTCTTCTGTTTCAAAGACTACTGAGCTGTCTTGCTTTCTTAAACATCATCTAAACTGCAATAAAACCTTATAAGTGGATGATTTGGAATGGATTACATAGGCAGCCACTCGTTTACAAGAGACTTAACTCACTGTTTGTTGTGTTTAGCAACTGCTGTGCTAACGATGCAGATTTTAATGTCATGTTTATGCAACACAATACTTTTTTGTCTGTTATGGTATTCAGTGCAAACACAAATGCCTTTACGTTTGTGTCATATTGTCAACAAAACATTGAAAGACTGCTGTGCTTTGCCACCAATCATTGCTTGAGAGGTAGTAATGTTAATTACTTGTATATTATACAACAATATACAATTGTTGTCATTGAGAAGGTAGACATACATAAATTTAAACATGAATAAAATTATGAAACGTATGCTTCTCTTCATTTTTATTTTTTTTTAATATATATAATAGTGTTGGGTAGATAGACGACGCCATCATCCATCGGTGATGGCCAATAGACATCCGATGCTGAGCCAGTATCGTGATCCGTCTTTATGTTCATCTTCATGTCGCAGAAGCAACCTGCTCATGAAAAATACACACTGTTTACACTAATACGTCTTAGTTTTAAAATGGCATTTTAAAACGAACACGGTCCATGTCCGCACTGGCGTTTCATCTAGCATTTCTGAAAAGCCCTCCTGATACCGCTGAAAATCATCACGTGACCACACACACCACACACACACACACACTGTCTAACGACTCTTCTTTCTTTTGAATCTATCAGATAACTTGTCACAGCATCAGTGCACTGCTTCAGTCTTTCGCTTTCACACTTGTACTTAGTAAATTTAGCGAACACCACAGATACTGTTGGCTGGTTCCTGTTGGTTGTGCACCTTTTTTACCAACCAAGTTTGTTGACGCCATTATAACAACACAGATCACTCTGCCCATACATTCCAGAGCCCGCGAAAAAAGTAATTGACAGGCGGTAATTTGTGTGTAACTTACCTTTATTTATTTATGATTTGGTTACTTATTGGTAAAACAAAGACTATGCAGGTCAGGTAGTTGAAACGGTAGGCTACAAATAATTAATTGGTTACGTATTAATTAATTATTCATAAATAATTAATTCACCACCACCTACGACGACGATGTCTATGCCAAATTGGTCGACATCACCCAACTGTAATATATAAATATTAGGGGTGAAACGGTTCGGTTCAATACGACACAGTGGTTTCGGTATGTTTTCGTTACAGCAAAAAAAGAAATTAGCCAGAGGATTTCTCTGATTTAAATTTTTTTAATGTATTAAAACTAACATCATAAATGTAGGATCTCACCGGCCCTGCACGCACTGCTTGACATGAATGAGATGAACTGAGTTAACAATAATAACTGTGCTGTGTTCTCACGGGTGGTGTCTGATATTGCACAGATGAAATTGACATACGTCATCTTAATAGCAATAACGGTCTTTTCATAAGCTGCAATACTAGTTTCTTGTCAGTAAATGCATGCTCTTTAGCGATGGTGAACGCGATATCAGTCGCACGACTAAAGCATCATGATGATTAAATGAAGGATTAAATAACGTTAGAACATCTCCTGCTTAAAATGTGTAGATTTAGTGGCAAACACTGTTACCTGAAAACTCCGTCCCGCCGGCTTTACGGTGAATGGCTTTAGTCATGTTCATAGTGGTCTTTAAACACTGGAAGTCTTTTATCCACTCTTCGAAAAGTTTAAGTGCTGGATTGACATTCATTACATGATCACTAATCAGATGTGCTATTATTTGTAACATTAGGTGGTTTCTAAAGCTAAATCTTCCGGTGTTGTTTTCATTCTCTCGGATCCAGACCTTTACATTTTCGCGGTTGTAGCTCCCTGTCATTGGAACTGAGTGACTGACAGCTGATATTAACCAATCCATTCGTGTTCTGATCTAGCTCAATGGACCAATAAGAAGAGCTTGATGGCGGGGCAAGCATTGCAGGTTTTGTTTACTGCAGCAAGTTGACATGTCAGCTGTCTTAAACCATTCCTGAGTGCTGCGTTTGGTGTTTTTAGGTGCAAAGATGCTTAAAGCGTGAATGCCTCCTAATTCCGCGCACGTGGTGAACATTTTGCTGTGAAAACTGGTCGCACGACATCTATTTTATGCACTCGCACAAATGCTCCCAAATATATTTTGACATCGCATAGATAAAATTTTGGGCGCAAATGAGCACTTATTCTCTTTTTATCTTTTTAGATGTTAGTCTGAATCAGAATCAGAAAGAGCTTTATTTCCAGGTATGTTCACACATACGAGGAATTTGTTTTCGTGACAGAGCTTCTACAGTGCAACAATATAACAGAGACAGGACAAAAAACAGATAATAAATATATTTTAAAAAAATAGAAGTAGTGAGTGCAAATATACAGATTGACAAGTGTATGTACATGTTTATTACTATATACAACGTTATATGTGCAGCTGTTATGTGCAAATTGGCTTATAAAGTGTGTTGTTAAATAAGTGTATATGTGTAAAAAGTGTATAGCAAGTAGTGATGTTGGTTTCGCAATAATTATCATCAAGTGTTCATGAGATGGATTGCCTGAGGGAAGAAACTGTTTCTGTGTCGGGCTGTTCTGGTGCGCAGTGCTCTGTAGCGTCGACCAGAAGGTAAAAGTTTAAAGAGGCGGTGTGCTGGGTGTGAGGGGTCCAGAGTGATTTTGGCAGCCCTTCTGCTCGCTCTGGATAAGTACAGTTCTTGGGGAGTAGGAAGGGTTGTACCAGTGATTCGCTCAGCAGTCCGAACTATTCGACGTAGTCTTTGGAGGTCGTGTTTAGTAGCTGAGCTAAAACCAGACAGTTATTGATGTGCAGATGACTGATTCAATGATGGAGGTGTAGAACTGTTTCAGCAGGTTAAACTTCCTCAGCTGACGAAGAAAGTACAGCCTCTGTTGAGCTTTTTTGACAACGGAGTCAATGTGAGTGTCCCACTTCAGGTCCTGAGAGATGGTGGTGCCCAGGAACCTGAATAACTCCACTGCTGCCACAATGCTGTCCATGATGCTCAGTGGGGGGAGAGCAGGGGGGTTTTTTCCTGAAGTCCACTATCATCTCCACTGTTTTGAGCGTGTTTAGCTCCAGGTTGTTCTGACTGCACCAGACAGCCAACTCCTTAACCTCCTGTCTGTAAGCAGACTCGTCAATGTCCTGAATGAGGCCGATAAGTGTGGTGTCGTCCGCAAACTTCAAGAGCTTCACAGAGGAGTCTTTTGATGTGCAGTCATTCGTGTACAGTGAGAAGAGCAATGGGGAGAGGACACACCCCTGGGGGGCGCCAGTGCTTATTGTGCGGATACTAGATGAGAATTTTCCCAGCTTCACCAGCTGCTGCCTGTCCGTTAGGAAGCTGTTGATCCACTGACAGACAGAGGTGGGCACAGAGAGCTGAGTTAATTTGGGCAGGAGAAGTTTTGGGATGATAGTGTTAAACGCCGAGCTGAAGTCAACAAACAAGATCCTCACATAGGTCCCTGGTCTGTCTAGGTGTTGCAGAGCATAATGCAGTCCCATATTTACTGCATCATCCACGTTCATGAATCGTTCGGCTTGTAATGCGTACCGAACCGAAAGTCTCAACGGTTCAATATGAATGCGTATATCGTTTCACCCTTAATATATATATATATATATATATATATATATATATATATATATATATATATATATATATATATATATATATATATATATATATATATATATATATATATATATATGTATGTTTTTTGTGCTTTAGAATTGTTTCAAATTTTATTTCATTTTAAATGGAGATAGAAATAATATAAAATCAAATAAATGAGTTGATATATTTTACGACAACATCCATTTTTTCATAAAAAAAGTATCTGTTTATTTTTTTATCTATTTATTTAGAATTTTTTTATCATATATCTATTTAAAATAAAATAAAATAGTCATGTTTTTGTGCATTAGAATATTCAACTTGATTTATTTTAAATAGATATGAAAATAAATACAAAAATATTTAGTATAAAATCTAATCAAAGAAATGAGTAGATATAGTTCACGACAACATCCACATAATTTTTTCATGAAATGTTTCTGTTTATAGTTATATCTATTTATTTAGAATATTTATTATATATCTATTTAAAATAAAACAAACTAAAATAATAATTTTTTAAGGTTAGAATGCTCAAGTCAGTTATTTTAATCATTTATTGATTTTATTTGTTATTATTTATGTTTAAATATTCTCTCAAAAAGCATAAACTGTAAAAATTCAGTAAAAACAACAATAAAAAACTTTAAAGCAACAAAAACTTTACGTTTTATTCTTCTAATATGTAAAAAAAAAAAAAAATTGTTACACTGAAACTATATATTTTGGGTGAAATATATGGAGAAAAATACTGTAACTTCTCAAGCAAGTAATTACCCTGTAAAAACACATTTTGCTGATGTCTACTATTAAATTTACTGTATAAAAACTTACACGTGCTTTAAATTCTACAGTGACAAGATGTAAAACACATGATAAAACATAATTAATTGTATTTTTCTCTTAAACACTGTCTATGCAGGCAGCACACAAGTGTTTCCAGCATTGCTGTTCTCTCCCAATTGCATGTAAATGAGACAGAAGCTTCTTGCACTAATGGTCATTACGTCAAGCTCTTCAGGATTCTGTTACTTTAAGTGCTCTGCTTCATCTGCTGCTTCTGAGTTCAAGCTTTGTTCTTCCTCCATTTATCTTTAGCTCTTTTTTCACACTCTGACTAGTAAGTGTGCATATATTTACATGAATATATGTTTATATGTTTATTCATACAGTGAAGGAAACCCAGGGCATGACAGGAATCCCATAGTACATCTTTAGCTCTAGCTCACAGCAAAACATGTGATTTAAATCGGAGCTCTGTGGGGTTTTTCCTTTGTAAAGAAGAGGGAAATGTGCCTGTTTGAAGTAGAGCATCACGTCTTGAATGCTAATCACTTTTCTGGACATGCTGAGAATCAGTCAATTATCTGATCAATAGTCAGTGGATGTGTATATGAATTTCATGCCTTAGCTTTTCATAGTCTTATTGCTATTTATTTATTTATTTATTTATTTATTTATTTATTCATTTATTTATTCATTTATTTATGTATTCATTTATTCATTCATTTATTAATTTGTTCATTTATTTATTCATTTATTTATTCATTTATTCATTTGTTCATTTATTTATTTATTTATTCATTTATTTATTCAATTGTTCATTTATTTATTTATTTATTCATTTATTCATTTATTTATTCATTTATTCATTTATTTGTTCATTTATTTATTCATTTATTCATTTATTTATTTATTCATTTATTCATTCATTTATTAATATGTTCATTTATTTATTTATTTATTTATTTATTCATTTATTCATTCATTCAATTATTCATTTATTCATTTATTCATTTATTTATTCATTTGTTCATTTATTTATTCATTTATTCATTTATTCATTTATTTATTCATTTATTCATTTATTTATTCATTTATTCATTTATTTATTCATCTATTCATTTATTTGTTCATTTATTTATTCATTTATTCATTTATTCATTCATTTATCCATTTGTTCATTTATTTTTTCATTTGTTCATTTATTTATTAATTTATTCATTTATTCATTTATTTATTCAATTGTTCATTTATTTTTTCATTTGTTCATTTATTTTTTCATTTATTCATTTATTTATTCATTTATTCATTTATTTATTCATTTATTTATTTATTTGTTCATTTATTTATTTATTTATTTATTCATGTATTTATTTATTTATTTATGTATTCATTCATTTATTTATTTGTTCATTTATGTATTTATTTGTTTATTCATTTATTCATTCATTCATTTATTCATTTCTTCATTCATTTATTCATTTGTTCATTTATTTATTCATTTATTCATTTGTTTATTCATTTATTCATTTATTTGTTCATTTATTTATTTATTCATTTATTCATTTATTCATTTATTCATTTATTCATTTATTCATTTATTTATTCATTTGTTCATTTATTTATTTATTTATTCATTTATTCATTTATTCATTTATTTGTTCATTTATTTATTTATTTATTCATTTATTTATTTATTTATTTATGTATTTATTTATTTATTTATTTATTTATTTATTTATTTATTTATTTATTTTACCTTGAATTTCATTGACCAACACAGAAAATATATTGTATCTAAGTCAGTTTCTTAAATGATGGTGTTCTGTTTTTAGGACCAAAAGTTGTTGGAGCAGAGATTAATCAGGGTATCAGCGGGGTTATAACGAGTCTTAAAATGTCTTAAATCTCAAAAGCTAAATTTTAGGCCTTAAAGAGTCTTAATTCTACTGAAATAGTGTGTTGTAGGTCTTAAATAATTTTTTACAGGTCTTAATTTTCCTTTGTTCATGCATCAATCATCAACAATCAATCACCAACAATCAATCTCAATAAAACATTTATTTAATAATAGCATTAAACGACTTTCCTTATAGTAACATTTGTTTAAAAGTTCTCCATTTGTTTACTGCTGAGCACACTGACCTGACCTAGATTTTTTATTGTTAAATTATTATTATTGTATTATTAAAGTATAATCATTTTTTTATAGGGCAAGTGGAAATATTTTCCCAAATGGAATATTCAAATAAAATCCCTAGCATTTAGTCCTGTATAAGTCTAAAATTTTAATCATAATGGTCTTTAAAATGTCTTAAAATGTCTTAAGTTTAACTTGGTGAAACCTGCAGAAACCCTGTTAATGTTTCAGAGTATAACCCATAAGTAAATTTTTTATATAGTTTTCTTTAACAAGTGTAATAAACACTCGTAAATCACAGACACTTTATTTAAATATATAATTTCATGTATTAGTTTCTTTTTTGTACATTTTATTTTATTTGATAAATCTTTTTAATACCGTTAAATGTTTTGACTCTTTAGAATTAAATAAACACATGTAAGTCACTATACCAACAGTTTCTTTAAATATACATATTTACACAATTGTTTTTTTACTACTACTATTACTACTACTACTACTACAACTGTTATTATATGATATTAATTGAATAGCACCTTTTAATGGCACTTTTGATCAATTTAAGGAATCGTAATTTAATTATAAATATTATATAAATATACTTATTTCTTCTAAAAATCTGAGCCAAAATATTCATTCATTCATTCATTCATTCATTCATTCATGCATTTTCTTTTCAGCTTAGTCCCTTTATTAATCCGGGGTCGCCACAGTGGAATGACTCGCCAACTTATTCAGCACTTCTGCTGCATGAAACATGTGCTGGATAAGTTGGTGGTTCATTCCCCTGTGTCGACCCCGCATTAACAAAGTGACTAAGCCGAAAAGAAAATTAATGAAGGAATGAGCCAAAACAGTTAATGCTGAATAAACGAATAAATAAATTAAATACAAATAACATATAATTAAAAACTATTTAAAAAACAATTGTGTAAATACAATGAATTATGCCTTTGTGAACTGAAGTCTTATGATATTCACTGTCCTGCATGTAGCCATACCTGTCATGTCAATGGCAACAATTACTCCTCTGCAAGTATCAGCTGAGGCACAAGGAGAAAAGACTAAGAGAGAGAGCGAGAAATCAGGCAATAGTTCTGTCCAATCTTCACAATTGCTTCTCTGACCACGTGATATCCGTCAAATTAATAATTAACAGTGATTGTTGAAGCACTGGTGGAGGTCAGAAATCAAAAATGGAGGGAGAGAGAGAGAGAGAGAGAGAGAGAGAGAGAGAGAGAGAGAGAGAAAGTGAGATTGAAAGATATAAACTATTTAGCTCTCTAGTATTGTTCATTTAGGAGTAACAAAAGTGTCATTTGTGACTCCATAATCATATAATTATTATGTTTTTGTGCTTTATTTTATTGTAATTAAGATAATAATTAATTTGTATATATATAAAAACCATGGCACATAAAAAAAGGAATAAATCTTCAGGCCTAATACTCTTATTCGACTTTTTAAAACAATACTAGACATCCAGATGATTAATATTTCATTAGGTTATTATTTTATACAAGCGCAATATATAAGTAATATGTGAACTGACTAATTTCTGCTTGCGTAGTCATCAGACACACACTTTTACAGTCTCAAACTTGATTGGGAGATCCAACAGTAACACTCTATGTCACTGAAAGACAGTACATGCAAGTCAGCAGCCGTATATAATAGAGCTGCATAAAAATCAATGAACCTACAGTGTTTTTCTGCCCCCGGATCATTGCAATGTAACTGAGAGTCTGTCTGCACCCGCAGCAATTTAAGGGTCGACTGTGAATCCTTTGTATGAGAAATAAACGGTGCAGTGGCCCATAATTAAACAAGTGTCTTGTCAGTTTATACAGAGCGTCTGTGTGCATTCACTCTTTTGCTCTTGAGCCTTTGCTCACACTGCAAAAAAAACAACAAAAAAACATTGAAAAACAAAGAAAGTTCTTAAAATGTATCATAAAACCAACACAATCTCACGGCAATTCGTAACTTTTTGATTTAGTGGCTAATTCGTACGAATTCGTACCATCTAATTTGTACATTTTAGTACGATTTGCTCATCCCTCAATGACGGTTGGGTTTAGGGGTGGGGTTAGGTGCCACAACACAATCTCACTGCAATTCGTAACTTTTTGATTTAGTGGCTAATTCGTACGAATTCGTACCATCTAATTTGTACAATTTAGTGCGTTTGCTCATCCCTCAATGACGATTGGGTTTAGGGGTGGGGTTAGGTTCCACAACACAATATCACGGCAATTCGTAACTTTTGATTTAGTGGCTAATTCGTATGAATTCGTACCATCTAATTCGTACAATTTAGTACGATTTGCTCATCCCTCAATGACGGTTGGGTTTAGGGGTGGGGTTAGGTGCCACAACACAATCTCACGGCAATTCGTAACTTTTTGATTTAGTGGCTAATTCGTACAAATTCGTACCATCTAATTTGTACAATTTAGTGCGATTTGCTCATCCCTCAATGACGATTGGGTTTAGGGGTGGGGTTAGGTGCCACAACACAATCTCAAGGCAATTCGTAACTTTTTGATTTAGTGGCTAATTCGTACGAATTTGTACCATCTAATTTGTACAATTTAGTACGATTTGCTCATCCCTCAATGACGGTTGCGTTTAGGGGTGGGGTTAGGTTCCACAACACAATCTCTCGGCAATTCGTAACTTTTTGATTTAGTGGCTAATTCGTACGAATTTGTACCATCTAATTTGTACAATTTAGTACGATTTGCTCATCCCTCAATGACGGTTGGGTTTAGGGGTGGGGTTAGGTGCCGCAACACAATCTCACGGCAATTCGTAACTTTTTGATTTAGTGGCTAATTCGTATGAATTTGTACGATCTAATTCGTACATTTTCGTACGATTTGCTCATCCCCCAATGACGGTTGGATTTAGGGGTGGGGTTAGGTGCCACGCCTCCTTTTTAAAATCGTACAATTTCGTATGACTGAACTCGTTATGAATTAGCCACTAAACTGACAAAACATAAAATACTTACGTTTTCTCGTGAGATCAGGCTGCATATTTCTTACAAAATATATCGAGTCAGTTTTCCTTACCCCATTGGTAGATTGATTTTTTTTGTTCATTTTTTTATAAATTTATTATATAATTTTATTTACATTTTGTAGGGATGCACCGAAATGAAAATTCTAGGCTGAAACTAAAAAAGAGCAAACCAAATCTGAAAACCGAAACAGAAATAAATTATGCCAATTTTTAATACCATTGCATTTATGGCTATGACTTTGTACTAACCTTGCTAAAATCAAGGCAGTGCAATTGCATAAATTAATATTAAAGTTTCAAGGAATAAATCAATTACAAATTATGAAAATATTTATAGATGCACAATATATCGGCGGCCATATCATTATCTGAGGATAAATGCTATTTTTAATGTTATCGTTATCAATCTGATGTCAAAATTAGGCCGATATCTTTAAACCGATAGAATACGTAATTGTACAAAACTGCCTGCCTCGCGCATTTGTGGGTCAAACTTGTTCAGACTTGTCCAGTGCACTACAGCGGAGCTTTCCTCACATTGTTTATTCCTTGAAAGTCTGTCCTTTTTTCGTGTGGTATTGCTGTGTGTTAATAACTCAGTAAGTAACCATTTTCCTTATCATTGTAGATATGTTTGAAAGAGTGTCATTGTGTATTTTGGTTTAAATCGCCTCAGGAAAAAATATTATTAGTGTAAACATAATAGCAGCAATGCACACGTGCTAAACAACTCCTTGGGTAAGACGGCTTTTGTGAATCGTCGTTGGTTGGGTTTAGGGATGGAGGAGGGTGGGTCAGCCGATTGGCCGGTCGCACGGTCAATCATTCTGTCATCCAGGCAGACAGGCGGAAGGTCGTTCGACAGCGGCCTCTAGCGGGTTTACACGAGAACGGCGCGGGAAAAAGCGCACACAGCGGCCTCTCGCGGATTCGCGAAAACAAAAACTGCAAAATATACGCACCTCCCGGGACGTATTTCGCGGTCTCCAGAAATGTCCCCGGGACTACGTTCTCAGAATGAGCCTGGGTTGACATTTAAATAACCATGTGCAGGTTGTGGTTTCTGTTTGAGTCATCGCAACGTACTGTTTCGGCCATGTTGTTTCGGTGGTATAAACCTTTCGGCAGTAAAAATGCACTTTTGGGCCATTTTCGATGGCCGAATATTCGGTGCATCCCTAATATTTAATTTTTATTATTATTATTTTTATGAATTTTGGAGTTTCTAGCTTCTTTCATGAATGGCATATTATGTGCATCGCAGCTCTGTGAGTGTTGTCAGCCTGATGGCTTCATTCATCAGGAGCTTTGCAATGTGCGTCTTTCACCTCCAGCGTTCAATTAGCAGACACTTTACAGTCATTTTCAAGTTTGCGGGTGAAGCCAAGGTCATCGTGTCATTTCATGCATGTTGAATTTGAGTTATGGAGTTATTAATCACCTCATCTGATTCCTGATGGTTGTACCGATGTTTAAAGGAACACAAGGAGAAGGTGAAAGCACGTTGCAAAGAGAAAATTGAGTGGTGGAGGGAGAATGGATGCTAATGGAAGGCCTTCTAACACAAGTTTGAGCATGAATAACCACAGATCAAATTCAATCAGGCTGTTTGAACTGCAAACCTCCAGATACCCAAAGAGAATCACTGGTGGAGTGGAGAACAAATTAGTTTTCAGATCTGAGTCTGAAAACGCTTATACAGTAAGATTTAAAAGTGATCATCTGTTAGAGCTGTGGTTTAGTGGTCTGGAACACATGATTCAACAGAATAAACTGTAGAGGTCACATATAAATTGACATATGATGCTTATTTTGCTTGTAATTGTTGTATGGAAGACTCTGTTAATTAACTGATTGATGGACTAATTGATTTGATTGAGTATTCCATAAAAAAAAAAAACATTATAGATGTTGTCCACTCCTGTCAGCTAAGAACAGGAAACTGAGCCTACAATTCGCAGAGACTTACCAAAATTGGACAACAGAAGATTGCCTGGTTGCCTTGTCTGATGAGTCTGATTTCTGCTGCGACATTTGGATGGTAGGGTCAGAATTTGGCATCAACAACATAAAAGCATGGATTCATCCTGCCTTGCATCAACGGTTCAGGCTGGTGGTGGTGGTGTAGTGTTGTGGGGAATATTTTCTTGGCACACTTTGGGCCCATTAGTACCAATTGAGCAATGTGTCAATGCCACAGCCTACCTGAGTTTTGTTGCTGACCATGTCCATTCTTTTATGACCACAGTGTACCCATCTTCTGATGGCTACTTCCAGCAGGATAACACACCATGTCATAAAGTGCGAATCATCTCAGACTGGTTTCTTGAACATGACAATGAGTTCACTGTACTCAAATGACCTCCACAGTCACCAGATCTCAATCTAATAGAGCGCCTTTGGGATGTAGTGGAACGGGAGATTCGCATCATGGATGTGCAGTCGACAAATCTGCAGCAACTGTGTGATGCTATAATGTCAATATAGACCAAAATCTCTGTGGAGTATGTCCAGCACCTTATTGAATCTATGACATGAAGGATTAAGGCAGTTCTGAAGGTGTCTTACATGTGATAAGAAGGTGTTACTAATAAAGTGGCCGGTGAGTGTATATGTGTGTGTGTATATATATATATATATATATATATATATATATATATATATATATATATATATATATATATATATATATATATATATATATTGTTTCTGTGTATTTCTTAAATGAGACAAATCTGTGACAAAGTGATAAATGACAAAGAGTTTCTGTTTTGTCGTGTAGCATTTTTGTTGGTAGTTTGGTCCACATTATGCTACCCTATCATAATCGTCTATTCACGTGAGACTCTTATAATGGCTTCTGTGATTTCTTGAGCTGCAGTTATTTTGACAGGCAATTTTCCTACAATAGCGTCAGCTGTAGTGTATGTAATGATACTGTGATTAAAAATGCAAAGTGTGAAATGTGAAGGACACTTTGAATCCCTAGAACTGAAAACAGCGCTTACTGAAAACAGATATGAATATTACTTTTATTAGTACAGAATATTAATATTTATATATGAGCCTCACCTCTGTGTGGTTGATCAGACTAATTTGAATGTATCACTGATTGTATTACCTAGTTTTTAGGAACAGTAGTTTTAAACGGATACTTATTACAGAGGTTACCACAGCGGAATAAACTGCCAACTATTCTAGTATATGTCTTTACGCAGCAGATGCCCTTCCAGCTGCAACCCAGTACTGTGAATCACCCATACACTCTCATTCACACACCCGTATACTATGGCCAATTTATTTATTCAATTCACTTATACCGCATGTTTTTGGACTTGAGGAAACTGGAGCACCCGGGGTGCTAACCACTGTGCTGCCCCTAAAAAGATACTTCAAAAGCAAAAAGCAACACTTTAAAATCCCATAAATAAAAAAAGGGTCGTTAAATTTACTCACCATCAGGTTCAAGATGTAGATTACTTTTGTTTAGAGTAGTAAAATAGAAAAGAGGTTTAGCTCAACCTGTGGTCTTTGGTGAGCTGCAAGTCAATCAGCATTTTAAATGGTGTTTAAATACAGCTGTGAGGCAACATTGTGTAAATAATGGTAAAAATGCATTAATTCCACTTAAAAACAGTCTGCAGAAACACTAATTGACATTCTCCCTTTGTTCATGTCATTGGAGTGGGGTAGTCCAGCCCATTAGTGACGATTTTTTTCCTCATTAGCATGAACAGCCCTGAGTGAGAAGCAGTCATCAGCCATTAGAGTTTTCTTTGTACCTGCCAAAGGTAATGTTAAGGTTAGAGTTAGGGTATGAATTCAGTATCATGGAGACAGTGAGTAAGATGACTAGCAGTGGTGTCACTGGCTGGTTTGGGCCCTAGGACAGAAATTTTTAAGTAGGTCCATCAAACATCAAAAGTGAAAAGTGGTTTGCGGACGAAAGTGAAGAGCAGGAGGCAGGGAGGATTATAGAGGAATTACCAACCTACGTCACACATGACATCACAAAAAAATATCGGTTGTAATAGCAGACATGTCGTGTTGTGCGGTAGTATGCCAAATTCGACTTAAATTTTACCATATACCACACTGCTTTTAATGCGTCTTTGGCTAAAAGGGAGCTGAATGGAGTGAGGACCTAATTAAAAATGCTGGACTCTGCATTTCTCATTTCATATCAGGTAAGTTCACCCTATGCTGAATCATACACATTACTCGTTTTTGATTGCAGCAATGCTTTCAGCAAAAACAGTTAATTATGGTGAATTAAACTGCGGACACTGAATGCTTAGAATGAAATGTAAACATGTAAGTTCACATACCCTGCCGTACAGGTGCAGTTTACTGTCAGAATACAGTTTTGTTTGTGGATGATTACCCAGGCCTTAGATAGCTCCGTCTTCTTTCCTTGGCTTTGGCTTTGCAGAACCTCGGTTTTTAGCACTTCAAAGTTTTGAATCTGGTTATCATGGAACATTATTTCTTGCACATGACCACGCAGAACAAAATTGTTGGCATCCAAAGACTTGTAGGCCTTTAACTTCTCTCTTGTAAAATCACTTGGAGTTTCAATGAGATATATTGTTGTATATTTCAGGCTGGATGCTTGGCCATTTCGTCTTATTCAATATCCATTGGGAGTGTGCTATCGCAAATGGACCTTTCAGAAGAACACTAACGTTATTATTGCAGAATAAATGGGTTTATCACTGGTTGACAAGCTGTTAAAATATGCTGAAAGCATTATGTAAATAATATATATAATATGTAATCAATAGAACTTATCTCTAATACAACTACAAACTCTGTACCACATCGGATGTCATTCCCTCGCTGTAAATGCTAGCACTCCCTTTTTTTTCTTCAACCTCGCTGTGCACCCATCCTAAATTGTTTACAAACCAGTAATTCGTCTATAGCAGACGAAAGTGATGAGTGGGGGTTTATCGCGGTGTTAGGGTAGAGTTTAGACCCCTGCCACCCCTGATATGTAGAGCAGGAACGGTGCATAAAAATCCATGGATCTCATCGATGCATTTATTGGGTAACATTGCTGATTTTTACTGTCATTCAATGTTTTTTGGTCATTATGAATACACTGCTGCTTTAATTGAGCGTGAGCAGTGGCAAAAATAGACCCAGCAAAATGATTGTGGCACTGCAGCTTCAGCTCTGCTCACGCTCTGGACTGACATGCTGCTTATGCATGTGGTATGATGCTCTAAAATGTATCTGTTAACATGGATGCCGAAAAAACACGCAAATAGGGACTTCCAGGATAAACAGACACGTCAAGAAGCAGGCTTGCCATGGCAGAAAAAAGGATAATAGTCAGCCTTCAGTGTCCTCTGTTGTTATGATCCATTCTGAATAAACAAACAATGCAGTTCGTCCTTGTTGCATTATTCATTAGGTTAAATCTAAACTAATTTCTGTATTTCCAACAACTCAGGCCTGTAGTTGAGAACGTCTGTTATAACGGAACGTGTTAAAAAATAGTCAGGTTTAAATCAGGCTCGGGTAGGGTCGGGTTGAATTTTTTGGGCCCAATGTAAGCTATGTTAGTGGCCCGCTAATAGTCTCTCCTGTATAGTAACCACCCAGTGGCGCCCCTGATTACTAGTATCAGAATTTAAAGTGTATATTTCTAACAAACTAAACTAAAATAATTAATACATATTATATATGATTATAAATGTAATATGTAATAAAGTAATGTATTTTTCATCATATTACAGTAGTTGTTGTGCCAACACTGAAATAAAAATATTCATTTGATTTACTCAATTTTTTTTAAAGGTAAGCGGTTGCAAACTATTTATATGGGCTCAATTTAAACAAACAAATTAAATTTAGTAATTCGTTCGATAATTCATTTTCTTTTGAGCCTAGTCACTATTAATCTATTAATCGGGGGTTCACCACAGTGGAATGAACCAACAACTTATCCAGCATATGTTTTACGCAGTGGATGCCCTTCCAGCTGCAGCGCATCACTGGGAAACACCCAATAGTCAATTTAGCCATTAGGACAATTTAGCTTACCCAATTCACCTATAGACCATTTCAATGTGGTCATGTCATTGACCTGTAAACATTTCCTCCTTATCAAACTATTTTATAACTATAACAAGAGGCAATTCAATCATAACTTAATGTTAAAACAGCTGTCATAACATTATTTATCAATATTTTAGTAATAATCTGAAAATAATCTTTTCGGATTCTCTGAAGCTATAGAAATTAAAAATGTAAGACGGGACCAATGTTTTTGCTTACATCTCTCAAAATGGTCTTTAGAAGGGGTTTTCAAACTGTGGGGCGCATCCCACCAGAGGGCGTCAGCACCTATTAATGGGGTCACGAGAATTTGAGGCGTGCACTTGAGTAAATTATCATGACGATTTTTATGTGTTCACTAGAGTGAATCTGATTAATGTTAGCTTCACAGCTAACTATCAGGCACCTATGCATTCCAGTAAAATATATACAAATAAAACGAACCGGGTGCTTTTTAAAATGAATGACGGTGAATGAATGAAGGTTATACCAGTGAGCCGTCTGACAAAATCAAATCAAATCAGCAGGATGCCCTTCTGGATCTTACTTATTTTGAAGACATTACGGACTATGTTTACATGGACATCAGTAATAGTTATTTGCCCTAATCTGAATTAAAACAATAATATAATTAGGGTGTTACGTGAAGTGCTTTTTGAATGTTGTGTCACCAGGCTCCACTTTTCCTGCAGTCTCTCATGTAATTTTAGTTGTTTCATTTTAAATTTTTTGACTTAAACTGCAGTTCGGCTGTTTCACTTTCACTCATGAACATTTCATTCATGCACCCATGACAAACTGGGGTATTTGACTCAAATATGAAGTACGGACTGGTGGAAGAATGTTGTTTTTATTGATACCGCACGCTGAATGAAAAAAAAAAAACTTTCGCATTTCGCGATGTGTGTGTGCGCTCCTTTATTGACAGCCGCGTGTGTGGTGGATCTTGTCGCAAAATGTGGCGAAAAGTCCTACATGACGGTAATAGTTTGATTGCAGTGTTTACTTCAATAATGCCACTAAAATAAGCATACTCCACATGTCTTAATTCCATTTCTGTTTAGTTTAATTATGACTTTAGTCAGATTAAGGTAATCAAAAATCACTGTTTACATGGTAGACTCTAATCAGAGTATTGTCTTAATCGTATTAAAATCGTATTAAAGTATTGTTGCCCATGAAAACGTACTCAATGTTCTGCTTAACCACACAGTCAGAGCTCTGCGAACTTGGCTTTGTGAAGCAGCATTTTCTGTATGTTCGTACATTGAAAGCAAGTAGGCTATGGCTCACTCTTATTGACAGTGGAAGATGATTTATGGTTAGTCTTGTCAGGAATCCAACCACAGATTAGCATGTAGTCCTCACAGAAACAGACTCAGCCATCACACTGAATCAGGTAAGCTGTATATTTTGTTTCAATGTAATTCATTCTACGCACTTTAAACGCAGTAAGTAATATGTGAATGATGTTTGCACATGCATTATAATAATGGCGCGAGGGAGGGGTGCCTACCTTTTTTAAAAAGTTTGAAAACCTCTTGTCTAGCACATGTCTTTTGACTTATGGGGGAAAACGAAGCACCTGGAGGAAACCCACACAAACGAGGGGGGGGGGGGGGGGGACCTTCCAATTTCCACACAGAAATGCCAACTGAGCCAGCCGGGACTCAAAACAGCAACCTTCTTGCTGTGAGGCAACAGCGCTACCCATTGCGCCAGCGCGCTGCCAAATTTAGTAATTTTCAAACTTAATTTGTTTGTTAAATTCAGCACATATAAATAGTTTGCAATCAGTTACCCTAAAAAATTAGTAAATCCAATGAATCGTTTTCCAGTGCATTGCCAAATTTACCCATATTTATTCAATTATTTATTTGTTTATTTAGCATCTTTGCATCGGTGAACACAATTTGGGACTTCTTGCTTGGCAGTGAGTGCATGAATTATCATGCTAATTCAGAGCACAGACACTGGCTCTTTATGGTCATCACTCCTTCAGGTGCACGAATGCATCTCTGTGTGTCCATTATTACCATAATCCAGCAGTTCTGCTCTGCCATTGTGCCATAATTGGTTTGAAACAGGCGTTGTTGCTTCTCTTGGCTTTCTCTCTCTCTCTCTCTCTCTCTCTCTCTCAGGCTGCCCACCACATTGCCATGATGGGCAGCGTTAGCCTTGAGAGGCTGGAGGGAAGCAAGCTAATGTAATGTAATTTAGACCTGCTTGTCAGTCCCGGCGACACCGACATCCATCAATGTCAAGCAACGACACGTCAATACTGGCCTCAAGGTTTGGCTGCATAACAAACCGCAAACTTTAACGTCTCACTTAGGTGTTTCCAGACATTTTAGGGAAGAGGGGTGAAGTGACTTAACGGCAAGTGACAAGGTAACACTCCCTCTGAAACCTTCTTGATGTGCGAGTATAAAGATCGGGGCGGTGAGCTTCAGTTTTAATGCTGATGTCATGGGCGGTTCAGGTGTGGTACATGTTTGGCAGATCAATTGTGCTTGTGATTTCTGATTGGATGGGAGTGTTTGAATACAATCGCATGTATCGTTGTGGAACAATAAAACCAAATACCGAAAAAAGTCACTGGGTCGAGTCCCAGCTGGACCAGTTGGCATTTCTGTGTGGAGTTTGCATGTTCTCCCAGTGTTGGCGTGGGTCTCCTCGAGGTGCTCCGGTTTCCCCCACAGTCCAAAGACATGTATGTGTGTGTGTGTGTGTGTGTGTGTGTGTGTGTGTGTATGGGTGTTTCGCAGTTACTGGGTTGCGGCTGGAAGGGCATCATTGTGTAAAACATATGCCGTAATAGTTGGCGGTTCATTCCACAGTGGCTGTCCTTGATAAATAAGGTACTAAGCCAAAGGAAAATGAATGAATGAATGAACAACTAATTTGCAAGTTAGTCCATGGAAAACAATGTTCGTTTTGGTCATTTTTAATCAAAGTCTAACTGTTTGGTTCAATGTTTGGTGTGGCGGTCCTTCTTTTTTTGACATCAGTTTGACAGCAATATATTTAGACATGCTGCTCTTAACATTAGTTTCCTATGAGGGAATGATGCTGTAAAAAAGCCCCTCCTCCTACTCAATATTCAGTTTCATATGGAAGTACAGCAACATATTGAAATAAAGTCTTAGCAACTTCTGGTTCATGTGGACTTTATCTATAAAGCTTAGTGTTGAGTTACATCATTTATTAAATTAATGCATATCAATATGTATAACCATAAAAAAAACATGGGAACAAAGGAAAAGAAATACAGAATTTAACTTCTGAAATGGCTGGTAAATTTAATCAGTAATTGGAAAAAGCATGAGAAAACAGGCAGACTACAGGACTGTATGTCAATTCAACTAATCATTTTAAAAGCAACATTTATTATTTTATACATTAATTTATTTTAAGTAATCTCTACTAATAATTTTTTACTGTGTAAATATTGAGAAAATTGTCTTTAAAGATGTCAAAATGAACTGCTTGGCAATGCGTATTGCTAATCAATATTGGAGGAAATTTACAAAATGTCTTCATTGAATAATATATTTGTATATTTGTAATGTATTTTTGGCTACTCAATATACTCATGCAACATGAGACTAGGTCTATTTATTTATTTTGTATACGTTTATATTTATTTATATGTTTATATATTGAACTGATGACATTTGCCATGGCATTTAAGCATTAAACATGCATTTCAAGAATATATTTGTTAGATTAGAAGTCTTTTTTGTCCACACATGTGGAAATTTGTCTTTGGCCTCAGAAAATGTTACTAAACATCACCAAACATCACAAATACAAAACACAACCCCAAAGCACAAACACAAAGGATCCTACACCATAGATCAGTGTTTCCCACCCCTGTTCCTGGAGACACACCAACAGTACATATTTTGGATGTCTCCCTTTTCTGACCCATTAACTTCAGGTGTTTGAGTCTCTTCTGACGTTATGATAAGTTGATTCAGGTGTGTTTGATTAGGGCGAGGTTGAAAATGTGTACTGTTGGTGTGCCTTCAGGAACAGGGTTGGGAAACATTGCCATAGATTACCAACACACGACCCTGTCTATAAAACCAGTCACAGAATAACACTACTTCATGGTCATTTGTTCAATATAATAACAGCAGACGGTATAAAATATTTCTTAAAATATTATCGCTACGTTTAATTGTTTGATTGACTATTCAGTATACTTTATTAATAATCCAAACAGTCACTTTATTAACCCTCTACCGCACACATTATGATAAATATGTTAAAACATATATTTGACTGTTTTGCATTTCTTAAAATGGCTTAACTTGAAGTGCTGTAAAAAAAAAATTGGAAAAATATATATTTTTAAGGTACTTTATGATATGTTGCCATATGGCAACAACGTCCAACAGTGGATCTAACTTAGACATTTTAAATGTAAAACTTTCCTTATATTTAATAATTTTGTTGTTACAAATGATTTAATTGGTGTTGCAGTATTATAGGCTTTAACACGAAACTTATAAATGACACCTTATACACACTTTCCAACAACTCATATTACCACAGTTTTTATTTATTCCATTCTTTTTTGCTGAATATTATTAAAAACAAACCTAATATTGTATTATCATGTATACAACATACAGTAAATATAAATATTTGCTCCAGTAAATGTTATAACAAATAAATAACAAGTCTAGTATATCCAGATGCATCAGAATAATGTAGCTAGCTAACAATGTTTATGTATGTTATTCTATATACTACACTACGCCTGTCTTATCTGACTCTGAGCTAACATCAAATGTCTAATCTGCATCATTCTCATGGTCACTAAAACCCATCTCATCCTCACTTTCATCTGCAGGAAGAGCCAGTTCTGTCCTTTTCTTGTTTCACTTACCATAGAACATGGTGGTGCTCGCTAATACACTGTTCCCTGTATTCATATCTATTCAAAAGTAGTATCGCCATTAAAACTAGATTTTATCCATAATGCAAATGCCATTAACATACAAGTAATCAACATTATATTACTAGCTTTCATGTTGTTATTTTTACAACTTAAAAATTCACAGCTGACCGTGCTAGCTAGCTAACCCATTGCAATATTGCACAGTGTTGCCATTTGGTACACATACATTTGATCGATTTACAAGAAACTAATTTGATTAAAAAGGTTTTTGGTTGTGAGTATGTCGTCATAACTTACTGGAGGTGATGTTTCAGATTTTTTTTGTAGATCTGACATCATATGATACTTTGTTTTTATTGACGTTTACATTTGCATTCAGCAACTACATAAACCCCAGTCTGTCAGAAATTGTGCTACAGAAAAACACATCATGTCATGTGACTTAACCAAAGCACATCATTGGCTACTCTTAGGTCTGCTCTTTCCAACAACAAAAAATTATGTTGTCTTTAAGAAACAGTGGCAGGGAAATGAACATAAGTATCATGTTGACATATGGTAACAGTAGAGGGTTAAATGTAAAGAGTTGTTTGAGCTAATGAAATGATAATGAGGATAATTAATAGGCATTTTTTGATGAGAATCGAGCTGGACTAATATTAGAAAATGAGAAGACGGTGAAGAAAGTGTTGTAAAATGTTTCCAGTGACTCCACAGCACATCTCCGAGTGACATCTGTGACTCTAATGAGCTCATCGGGCCATGAAAGAGGGGAAAAAACACATCAAAGGCTTCACCTGGCTTTCATCATGTGGGAAGATGTGGCGATTAAGCAAAACCAGTCAATTAAAGGAAATTACTGCTCGTTAAGAGACTTCTCTCTGAAGTCCTTCTCCTTCCCTTATTTACACTCACAAAAATAAAGAAAGAAAAACCTAAGGAATAAATAAACTAACTCGTGTAA
>NC_079446.1:42060229-42085229 GCF_903798145.1 Danio aesculapii
AATGTCTGACACAAAGCTATTTTTCCCCACACTGAATTGTGTCATTAGATAGGTCTTCATTTCTAGCCCCTAATCACTATATTTGGACTATTCAGTGAATTGGTTACGATTGTACAAGTCTGTGGGAGTTGTGATCAAAACTTAAAGAAACAGATAACCTATTTCTTGTTCTTCAGTTCTGCATTTTTATCTCAAACCATATGACTTTCAGAGTTAAATAGTATATACAGGCAATACCACATTAATACTAATGGCTTCCAATAGCTCCTGGTGATACATTGCAGCCTTATACAGAGAAACAGTCATGACATTGATCGTTATGTACAAGATAATTTACAGTTTTATTAATCCAAAGGGTCAGAAAATGGTTTTATAAGACCTCAGTGTTCTGTGCAAGCCTGTGTCATTTATATTTGACACCTTTAGGTTGTAAATGTGAAATGGTTAGTTGCAAAATATATATTTAGAAATCATAACCATTTCAAACGTGTAGCCTTAATTTCTGCCACAAGGCTACTTTTAACAACACTGAAATATGTCATTGGAAAGGTCTTCATTTCTAGCCCATAATCACTATATTTGGACTATTCAGTGAATTGGTTATGATTGGTTTTCTATGGAAGTCATGATCAAAACTTAAAGAAACAGATCATGCATTTTTTGTTCTTCTGTTAAGCGTTTTTATCTCAAACCAAGTGGCTTTCAGAGTTCTCAAGGATAGACAGGTAATACCACCTTAATACTAATGGCTTCCAATGGCTCCTGGTGAAACATTGTATTCTTATAAACTGTCAGTCTTTGCATGAAACTAATGATAATTTACAATATAATTTACAGTTTTATAAATAGGGTCAGAAAATAATTTTAGAAGACCTCAGTGTTCCGTACAAGCCTGTGTCATTTATATTTTAAATGTTTCTGGGTTAGTCGTAAAATTCACGTGTAGCCTTAATTTCTGCCACAAGCCTATTTTTTCCCACACTGAAATGTGTCATTGAATAGGTCTTTATTTCTAGCTCATAATCATTATATTTGGACTATTCATAGGATTAGGATATGTTATGATTGGTTACGTCTGTGGGAGTCGTGATCAAAACAATACATTATACACAAAACAATATATTGCCCCTAAATTTTTATTTGCTTTATAGATATATATATATATATATATATATATATATATATATATATATATATATATATATATATATATATATATATATATATATATATATATATATATATATATATATATATATTTTTTTTTTTTTTTTTTTTTTTTTTCTTTTAAGCTTGTTTTTAGCTCCAACCATATGACTTTTTAGAGTTAAAAAGCATATGCAAGCAAAACTAAATTAATATCTATGGTTTCTGGTGATACATTCAAGTCTTGTGAAGAGAAACAGTCTTTGCATAAAACTGATCATTATGTACAACATTGTTTAAATATTATTAATCCAGAGCTTCATAAAATGGTTTTATAAGATCTCAGTATACTGTGCAGACAAGTGCATTAAAAATATGTTATTTTTGTTTTTTTGGCTGATAATAACATTAAGTTAGTCCAAAAATTCATATTTAGAAGTAATAAGTATTCAAAACATGTAGCCTTTTGTTTTTGCCAACATGAATCAACAATTTTGATGATGTCCACAAGATTGACAAAATTAGTAAGTAGTTGTTTTTAGATTTGTAATAAGTTTTTATAATGAAATCCAAGTATTTATTTCTTTTGTTTGCATTGCTTTAGTCAAATATTGTGTCAGATGGTTTGATTTGGTCCTTGAATTGGTATTAAAATGAAACTTGACCAAAGTTTTGAGTGTTATTAGGTATTTGTCATTGCATAACTTAAATGTCAAGGGTTCACTTGTGGAATTGAACAATCTCAAACAAGCTGTCATTTCAAATATCATAAATCTCATTGCTAATTGCTAGGAAACCACAAACCCAATAATCATAATAAATGCAATTATCCACTGGACTGGTGCATCATAATGTTTGGTGTATTTTTTTCACATTAAGCACGAGAAGATATACTGTAGGTGTTTAAAATGAACAAAAACAATAACAGTAATAATAGAAATAATAATAATAATAGGCATTCCTAATGAGTAATTCTACCAGATGTCTGTGCCATGACTATAATGAGATGCAAATTGAGCTTGTCACAAATAATCAAGTGCATCAGATCATAACTGAAAAATTATAATAATAATATTGATATAAAAAACAGCAGAAACACGCTTTTTTGTTGTTGTTCCTCAAAGAACTTTTAGATGAAATCAGCTTTTAAACATTGTTTACCTGTTTATTTGGTGTGTTAATATGCTTAAATAGCCCCTGCTTTCTTGAATAGTTTGTTTGATTAAACTTTGGTGAAGTTGTTGTTTCCTTAAGTCAATTAATCAATCAATCAATCAACCAACCAACCAACACGGTACTATACAATACGATACAATACAATATGATAAACATTCTTTACCTGTTTATTTGGTTTGTTAATATGCTTACATTGCCCCTGCTTTTTTAAATAGTTTGCTTGATTGAATTATTGATCGAAGGAAACAAGGACACAATCGCCTCACAGCGAGAGGGTCGCTGGTTCGAGCCTCGGCTGGGTCAGCTGCCATTTCTGTGTGAAGTTTGCGCGTGAGTTTCCTCCAGGTGCTCCGGTTTCCCCCACAAGTCCAAAGACATGTAGTACAGGTGATTTGGGTATGCTAAATTGTCCGTAGTGTATGCGTGTCAATGAGTCTGTATGGATGTTTCCCAGTGATGGGTTCCAGCTGGAAGGGTATCCGCCTCGTAAAACATATGCTGGATAAGTTTACGGTTCATTCTGCTGTGGAGACCCCAGAATAATAAAGGGACTAAGCTGAAAAGAAACCGAATGGATGAAGGAAACAACAACAGGTTAAGTTGTTTCCTTCAATCAATCAATCAATAAACCAACCAACCAACACGATAAAAAATGATAAACATTACATTAAGTCTGCGTTCTTGAATAGATAGATAGATAGATAGATAGATAGATAGATAGATAGATAGATAGATAGATAGATAGATAGATAGATAGATAGATAGATAGATAGATAGATAGAAGGAATAAAACAGGTAACATTAGTGTTTCCTTCAACCGACCAACCAACCAACCAATAAGATGAGATACAATATGATATGATACGATAAAACATGATAAACATTTTTTACCTGTTTATTTGGTGTGTTAATATGCTTAAAATGCCCCTGCGTTCTTGAATAGTTAGGGTTAGGGTTAGGTTAGGTAAGTTATTGTAACCTTCAATCAATCAACCAACCAACCAACCAATCAGTCAACCTACATGGTAAGATCTGATACGATACAAAACGATAAACATTTTTACCTGTTTATTTGGTGTGTCTATATGCTTAAATTGCCCCTGCGTTCTTGAATAATTTGTTTGATTGATTGACTGATTGATTTAAGGAAACAACAACAGGTATTAGTTATTGTTTCAATCAATCAATCAAGCAATCAATCAATCAACCAACCAACCAACCAACAAACCAACCAATAAGTCAATCGACATGATAAGGTACGGTACGATACAAAACGATGCTTGGTTTGTTAATATGCTTAAATTGCCCCTGCTTTCTTGAATAGATAGATTGATTGATTGATTGATTGATTGATTGGAGGAAATAACAACAGGTAAAGTTGTTTCCTTCAATCAATCACCCAACCAACCAACACGATACAGTACGATACAATACAATACCATACAATACAATACAGTACAATACAATACAGTACAATACAATACAGTACAATACAGTACAAAACAATACAATACAATACAATACAGTACAAAACAATACAATACAATACAATACAATACAATACAGTACAAAACAATACAATACAATACAATACAATACAGTACAAAACAATACAATACAATACAATACAGTACAAAACAATACAATACAATACAATACAATACAGTACAATACAATACAATACAACACAATACAATACAATACAAAACAATACAGTACAAAACAATACAATACAATACAATACAAATTAATGCAATACAATACAATACAAAACAAAACAATACAAAATATAACCTTACATAAGACAGATAAATATTGTGCAGTATTTTGTGCAAGAACACAAATAGTGCAACAGGATTGTGTGGTACATTCACAAGTAAACATAACTTTTTTCTTATTGGGTCCTTGTAAGTTGGTATTTAAGAAAAATGTCCGGTGCATGTAGAGTGAAGCGTGTTTCTTATGAAGGTATTTTTGGTGCAAAACTCCCAAGCAGCTGTAAAAGTGTAATTTGTTGTCGTAAAGAATAGCCACAAATGTGTATTATTAAATTTGTACTCGCAGAGCAAATGTGTATCAGTAAATTTGTTTAAAATAAAGTTTCTGCTGGTAGTTTGTCAAGCTCACTCGCCCGTGAGGCACATTCAGAAATGCACAACATTTTTATAGAGATATGGAGTGATTAAAAAAGTACAAACTAAGTGTCAGAGAGGTGAAAGAGTGTGGCTTCGTCTGAAATCATACTACTGGGCTTGCGTACTGTTTTTAGCTTACTATATAGTATGGAAGTATGCTTTTCAGACACAGCTTGTGTTTTCTACAGGTGGTTTAATATGGCTTCCACTGGAACAGGAAGTTAAATGGCAGGTCATATTGTGTGGCTCCTCCTCTTTAAAATAAAAATGAAAATAATTACATTATCAGATAACAGCCTGGTAAAGCCACAGGTCTAATATAACTTTTAGATTAAACATGGATCTGTTACTACTTGAAAACTCCAGTAATACTTGAAATTTCCATGCTGATTACATTCTGTTCAGATGACACAGACACACTTCCTCTCATCTGTTCTGTGTATAATGCAGAGGATTTCTGACTAATGCCGACATAATCTAATGGACGTCATTAGAAAATTGCTGATCCATGTTGGCAGAAATGAGTGGATAGTTACACAAAACAGAACATTTTGTCATCATATACTCACCCTTTATGATAACCTAATTGAGTTTCTTTATTCTGTTGAACACACAAGAAGATATTTTGAAGAAATCTGAAAACATGTAACTCAGCGATGTAACGGATCACTAATCTCACGGTTCGGATCACACTATGTTTTTTGAGTCACGGATCGGACCATTTTTCTGATCAGCAAAAATGGACAAGACAAATGTTATTTGCTTTTTATTTATACAAATATATTACTGCAAAAACCATTGGTTTTAACATACAGAAAAAAGCTGAGTATTCAATACTAAAAATGATCTTGGCTACTGTTATTATTGTAAGAGGCTAAATTATCATATGCATTTGTTTATATGGCAAAACATGTCTTTTTGACTCAAGAAGGTCCATACTGACTCCAAAGGCAGATACTGATAAGATCAGGGCCTGCTGTGTGGACTTTGGGGGTTTTACAATGTGGTCACATGTTGATTGGTCAGTTTGAATGTCTTAGCCTTTGGGCTTTAGTCACATGGTCAAGAAAGATACAAAATAGGTGATAAACTCAGGCTCTGCCCTCTCTTTTCTGTCTCTGCGCTTTCCTGCTCTGCTCCTCTCCTCCTCTGGAGTCTATCTTCTCTGACTCTACTGCAATCAGGCTAACATCTGGGCCTGCTCTCTTAGTCTCTCTCTCCCTCCCCCTATGTATCTCCTTCTACCTCTGGTAACTTTAATTTTTTCATTTAAGCGGGGTACAATTTATATCATATACTTTATCATTCCATATTTTATCATTTTATTCAGTTATTTTGTAATTAATTCATTTGTAACCATAGAGAATTATTGTCATTAAATCATTTCATTTTCAAGTATTTGTGAATTACTTTTGATTTAACATCAACACTTAACTGTTCCATATTGCAATACAATACAAACACATAATATCAACGCTCTCCCACATTTATAGCTATTAATACTGCCCCTATTTCCGTTTTTGGTATAAGATTACAGAAGAATGGTTTGACTAGAATGTACAGTTTTTTACCATCAATACTGATAACCTTTTAGTCATTCGGCAGAATTACAGTTCGAACCGCTGCGGTTCTTACATTGATATTGTTGAATATAGAAATCTAACATCAGCATATCATATTTATTATCAATTAACGATTCAACAACTCACACATAAAATTTCATATTTCATTATATGTGAATTATTTTTGAAAACCTATTCAGTGACATAATTTTGATGGTTTTTTGTCGCCACCTGTTGGATGCACAATGTAATTGCTACAACATTCACCAGCGTCAAGTTCCATTAAACAGTGGTTTTAATCTTTACCATAAACATCAGTGTTTATATCTGAACTATAAACTGTTCTCTCAGTACTTCTGTGTTTTTTAACTGTTTGTAACTAACTTAAAAAGTGTAATAACTGAATCTCTCTGGATCAAACACAGATTTGAATGCAGCGCTTTTGAGATCACAATCTTTTAATGTTTAATAATTAATGCAGGCTAAACAAACAGTGATAGAAAACACCTTTAATTAATATCCTAAGAAAGCATTTAGGTAGGCCCCACCACAACTTTTTCCATCATTATTATATTTTACAGGGAGCCAAAATTTCATACACATGGTTTGAATGACACGGGAGGCGATCTCTCTGCAATTGTTATAAATGTTGGAATAAAACCTACAAGTTCAAAAAAGTTACTAATGCAGAGGTCACGAGCGTTCCAAACTGTGGGGTGTGATCTGTGAACCCTTAATGTAACTATTAATGGATTCAGGATTTCAGCTTTCTTCAAAATATCTTCTTTAGTGTTCAAGAGAATAAAGAAACTCAAATAGGTTTGAAAACACTTGAGGGTGAGTAAATAGTTAGTAAATTGTCTTTTTTGGGCAAGAACTATGCCTTTAAAGCGGACCTATTATGCAAAAATCACTTTTATATTGGGGTTAAACACTGTTGTGTGGCAACAGTGTGTAAATATAACCAGCTTCAAATGGTAAAGATTTATTAATTTTATTTTTTATAATCACAATACACGACTATAGTCTGCAGAAACACTTTGATTGACGGTCTCCCTTTGTACGTGTTATCAGAGGGGGAAAGCCCCGCCCATTAGTGACGATCTCTCCCTAATTAGCGTAGGACGTTAGGCTTGTTATTGAATCTGTCACTATGCTGACACACAGGCATTTGTAGCCCCGCCCTCTTTTAAAAAGAGAGCCATCTCATTTGAATTTAAAGCGACAGTCACCAAAATGGCCTAAATAGCCTAAAAGGGACAGTTTCAAAGAGTTATACAACATTATTTGTTTGTAATTTTGAGCTGAAACTTCATAGACGTGCTCTAGGAACATCGAAGACTTATTTTACATCTTGGTTGAACAATTTGAAATATGAATTATCAGGCATATTGATATTAACAGCCAAAAAATAAATACATTTTGAATTCAAGGGAACTTTTCTAGTCATAAACGTTAGAGATGCTCTCTCTCTCTCTCTCTCTCTCTCTCTCTCTCTCTCTCTCTCTCTCACTCTCACTCTCACTCTCTCTCTCTCTCTCTCTCTCTCTCTCTCTCTCTCTCTCTCTATATATATATATATATATATATATATATATATATATATATATATATATATATATATATATAGAAAGTCTATAGTATGACTTTGTAGCTCATCGGCATGGTTTTGATGTGTTTTGCAGGCTGGAGAGGGGATCCCATTGATCAGCGGAGGGAGAAACTCTTGCCGCTCAGCCGGAGATTCGTGAACAGGTCAAGGAGACTGAATCTAGAGGTGAGTGGCTTTATTCTAACGGTGTTAGGATGGAGTGGGTTGTCGTTCTCGGTCTTCAGAGGATGCCTCTTCATTTATTTTGGCCCAAGATGTCTGGCCATTTGTTTCTACCTCCGACAGTTGCAGGTTCTTTAAATGTAGGTTACAACCGAGCCACCAATACATCTGCTGGACATCTGACGGATCTGGACCTCTCCTATTGCTCTTGCTGTTTTTCAATTGTTTTCTTTACATCCATCGACGTTTTCATCACCGCAGGGGTTTTGGTGTGACCTGCAGGGGTCTTAAAAGCAAATCTTGCCATGTCAGTGTGTATTTTGATAGGATAGATGGTGTGTGTGTGATTCCAGGAGCATCAGACAAACACTATTGCGCACCTCCTTTTCATGCAAACAAACCCACCGCGATCACTCAGCGTGTGGCTGAACGCTGAATTATTTATCTTGTCCTGCATCGATTTCATGAATTAGCAAAGAATCGCCAGGCCTTGAAGGTAAGGCGTTGGAAGGAAAATGTGAAATTGAGAGCAGTTCAAAAAAGGGACTGGAAACACGCGTGGTTATGAGTCTGAATAGATTAATAACATTTACATTTTTCTAAAGTGCATGATTGAATGGGGATAGAGGTTCATCACTGTGAGATTTTTCATCAGAGTGTTGAATATGAAACACATAATAGGTCACGTGTTATAAAAGAAGAGTAAAATACTGCAGAATGACATGTGAAATGAACACATACTAAAAGTATAATAAGTCCATCCGTCCATTCAGATTACTCTGACATAATACATCATCTATAGATCATCTATAACTCACTTAATATTAGGCGTTGAACAGATATTTTGCAAAGGCTAATTTTATGTTCAGTTGCCAAGAACAGGGGTCTTAAACTGCCGGCCCATGGGCAATTTACGGCCCACCCTCCTCCTCCCTCCAGCCTGCAACTGACGTCAAAAATATAAAAATTTTTGTACATTTTTTAACCACTATTATTGTTGTGCAGTCGTGTCTAGCCACTTGTGGTTTTGACCGCCACCTAGTGGATGTGTAAAGTACTGCATTCAGATTAGTTTTACTTTCATTTTCTCTCAGTGTACGGTCGAGAGTAACACATGCGTTTTATTTCTGTGGCTGATTTATACGTTGAAATGTCCGTAAGTGCTTTATTCTTACTAAAGTTCTATTTTTGTAAATATTTAAGGGTCGTTTGATTATTATCAGTTTTATACCACTGGTATTAAGTTGTACAAACACTTCTTCATGGCTTACACGTTATGCTTGTGGTGTAACAAATATGATAATGTTGCTAATATTGATTCAAATGGTCTCATTTAATAGATTTTCCTCATATTCTTATTAAGATTTGAATAAATACTATGTACATTAGTAAAATTGTACTGCTGGCTGAATTGAACTTGTTAAAGTAAATGTGAATATGTAAATACTTATCTCTTCTTTGTTGTAGTTTTACAAAAGAAAGATATTAAGTAGAACAATTGCCAGTAAAGTCACTTAAGTTCTTCTATAAAGTCACTTAAGCCTTCTGCTTTTCTTAAGCTATTGCACAAAACAATTGGTTGGGACAGAATAATAATTTTGACCACATATAGTCTGTGGAAGAATGACTGAGTGTGTGTTTAATGCTCAGCCATACGCACAACAACCACAGATATATTTCAGCAGCTGATGTGTGACACGATAAACGTGCTGATTTGCATTATCACTGGAGACAGTGATCGGCATTAACGCGAGACTTTTAACCATGTTGGTTTGGGAGCTGGGTCTATTCTACACAAGCTATGATGACTTTCACTTTGATATTTTAGCGCGGATGTATACCTGAACGGTGAGCCGTCTGACAAACGAGTCCTCTTCTGAATCAAATCAGCAGGATGCCTGACTTTAACTGCAGTTCGGCAGTTTCACTTTAACTCATGAACATTCCATTCATACGCAGTGAGAAACTGGGGTATTAGACGCAAATAGGAGCAAGGACTGTTGAGAGTGTTATAGAATGTAATAACGATTGGCAAACAGAAAGAAAAAAAACTTCTGCATTTCACGGTGTGTGTGTGTGCATGCGTGTGCGTGTGTGTGTGCGTTTTGTGTGTTGTCCTTTACTGACAGCCGCCTGTATCTTGGATCTTGTCAGAAAAGATGGCGAAAGTCCTACATGACGGTAATAGTTTGATTGTGCTTACTTCAGTAATGCCACTAATATCTGCGTACTCCACATGTCTTAATTCCATTTTGTTCAGTTCAGTTATGACTTTAGTCGCATTAAGGTAATCATAAATCTCTGTTTACATGGTAGACTCTTAAACAGAGTATTGTTTTAATCATATTAAAATCGTATTAAAGTATCATTGCCCTTGTACACATCCTCATTGTTTGACACACTGTCAGGGCTCTGTGAACTTGGCATTGAGAAGCAGCATTTTCTGTATGTACGTACATCAAAAGCAAGTATGAGCTTATGTAGGCCTACAGTTCAACATTCATGTTTAACTGAATAAACAGTCAGTAAACACAAGTACATCTTATTGAACATACTTTATTTTCATCACCAGTTATCATAGTAGAACAGTATCTCAAGCAGTTTGTGATGCATTTTGGAAACAGGAGATGAGCCCCTGGTCTAATGTGCCACCTGTCTCGAGAAATCAGTTCTCAAAGATTTATTATTTGGGTAGCACACATATTCTGAATGCCTTTGGGAGAATTCAAATGAGCCATTTTAATCTAGATTAATCTAGATTAATTTCGAAATTAATCTAGATAAAAAAAAATACACACACACACACACACACACAAACACACACACGCACACACACACACGCACACACACACACACACACACACACACACACACACACACACACACACACACACACACACACACACATATATATATATGTATATATATATATATATATATATATATATATATATATGTGAATATGTTTATATGTGTGTGTGTGTGTATGTATGTATATATATATATATGGATGGATGGATGGATTAAAATAGTGTTAAAAGTCTTAAAATATCTAGTCAAATATATATATATATACATACATATATATATATATATATATATACATATATATACATATATATATATACATATATATATATATATATATATATATATATATATATATATATATATATATATATATATATATATATATATTTGACTAGATATTTTAAGACTTTTAACAGTATTTTAATCCATCCATCCATCCCCCTCTCTCTCTCTCTCTCTCTCTCTCTCTCTCTCTTCTCTCTCTCTCTCTCTCTCTCTCTCTCTCTCTCTATTATATATATATATATATGTATATGTAGACTTAAATATAGGTATTGGTTTCGAATATCGGCCAAAATTAGTTTTCAACATATTGGATTTGGACAAAAATCTCTAATACAAATAATATGTAATTAAGAAACTAAATGAAATAAATTTCATTACACAGATTAATTAAATGGAGTAAGTTTAAGTTCACAGTACTCATATAGATTCGTTTTTAACTCAAATGGTTTGTAGCAATCGGTTTCCTCAAACGCTTTGAGTTGCCTTAACTTATTGGGTTTTACAGTGCTTAAATTGCTTCATTTACTGTAATGGATTAAGTTCACAGTACTCATTAGGATTACTATTTGAACTTAAATGGTTTGTTGCAAACGGTTTCCTCAAATGGTTTGAGTTGCCTTAAGTTTTGGGGTTTTACAGTGCACAATCGCAAAATACAATCAGATCAATAAATTGAATATGCTATGAACCTGAAGTGTTGAATCATATAATAATGTAATTAATTATTATTCAAAATATCAAAATAATATTCAGTCCATATACACACCACAATATATAATAATATTTTACTTAATAATGGCTCAGGTTTTGAAGGTTTTTGCATTGTGTTTTTATTTATATTTGATTATGATTATAATTAAGCTTATAAGATTAACCTAACTTGATTAATGGTTAATTAATAGAAATTTTGAATAGCAGAATTGATGAATTAATATTCATGCTTTGTATCTGTATCCACATTTGTGTCCCAAAACTAGCGCAGATAGTGACTGGATTATTGGTTGGATTATGCTTGTGCTTTTGTCAGATCACAGGCAGTGAATGTCACCAACTGCTTGAGTCTCAATCACCTACAACAACAGCAGAAACACCAGCCTGTTCCTGCAGAAACATAACAGATTGAGGATTATCGTGTGCTGTGTTTGAACCCCCTTTGAAGGACATTGCACTATAAAGATGGAGAAAACGGAAAAGGAGACAGACCGACATATAACGACAGTTTATGTCACACAAAATAAGTCAGAAAGTTAACTGAAGGCAAAATTATTCAGCCACGTGTGATTGTTTTGTTTTTTTCTAGAAAAAGACTCATGGCTTCCAACAGGTCTGCTTCTCTGGATATTTTCGCACAGACGTAAGTAGAAATCAGCTTTATGGCGTCTCAGCTTGGCATCAGCAGATGGTGGCATTATTCATTCATTTGTAGATTCCTTCTTTTATTTGTTTATTTATTTATTACCCGTCAGGCAAAGACAAAAGAAAGTCAAGCAGGAGCTGTAGGGCAAGTGATTCATAAAGTATGACTGCGTGTGCTTCGGGAATTATTTCTTATGTAATGGAAGAGCATTAGCTGAACTGAGATCAGAGATGGAAGAGAGTGTTGGAGAAAAATGTAGACATTGGTCTTATCCGGGTGTTAAACATCCTTTAACAGCCTTAATAGTTGTAACAGGAATCATATGAGATACTGATGCAACTTCAGATTTGAAAGCAATAAAATAAAATAAAAAAGAAAAAATATAAAATAAAATAAATAATTAAATTCAAATAATTCAAATAAAATAAAAAAATAACTATAGAATAAAAATGTAAATAAAATTAAAATAAAAGAAAAAATTAATAAATTAAATAAAAATTAAATACAAGTTTAATTTAAAAATAGTAAAAATAAAATTAAAATAAATTTTAAAAAATGATTAAATATGAAATAAAATGATGGAAATTTTAAAATAATATAAAAATATACAAAATATATTAAAAATATAAAATAAAAGAATTTAAATTTAGAAATAATTTTAGAAATAGTTTAGAAATAGTTTAAATAAATAAATTAAAATTAAATAAAAAATAGTGAGAATAAAAATAAATTAATTAAAATGATGTAAATTCGAAAATAAATATAATAGATAAAAATAATAAAAATATATACAATATTAAAAGTAGATAAAAAATAAAAATTTAATTAAATTAAAAGGTAGTAAAATAAAATAAAAATGATTTATATAAAAATTCAATATGAAATAAAATTAGGAAAATATGAAAATAAATATGAAGTACAAATTTAATCAAGTCAAATAAAAATAAAATAAATAAAATAATCCTTATGGATTATAATATTTATGGGATTATGATGCTACTTCAGATGTGAAGTAAAATAAATTTGATTTAATTTAATTTAAAAATTTAATTAAATTAATAGAAATAATTAAAATAAAATAAAATAAAATAAAAATAAATAAAATAAAATAAAAATAAGTTAAAAATAGTAAAAATAAATTTAATATGTAATAGAATGATTAAAATATTAAAATAAATATGAAATAAAAAAGTATCAAGTCAAATAAAAATGAATAAAATAAAATAATTTATAAATAATAATTATAATAATTACAAATAAAATGAATAAATAAATAAATAAATAATGTAAATAATGTAAGCTGTTAGATGTGATAAATATGACAAAAAGAATTATTAATGATAAGGGTACCTAATGAACCTAAAGGTGTCAGCGTTTTGATTCTCATTCAGCTAATACTCAACTGCCATTGGCTCACCTGCAGTCAGGGGGAGAAGCTTACCAACAGGTCAATTGGTTTATCATCATAAAATTGTACATTGTGCATCGGCTATATTTACTGCTTTGTTATGCAAAAGAAAAGCGAGTTGCATTCACTGTGAGGTGAGTCTGACTTGCCCTTGAGAAGCCGGCATTTTAACTATCTCTTTTCATTGCGCCGTTTATTTATTCTTTTATTTACCAAAGCTGTGTCAGCTCTTCTGACTTATTAGAGCGCGAGGGGACAGAAGTGAGGAGAGGGATGTCTGCTGTATTTGTGTTCAGCAATTAGACTTACTGTCTCGCTCCTTCAAGCCGGAGATAATTGCTCAAATAAATTCTGCCGGCGACACTAGAAGCTTTTTTCCATCTGACTTTCTCCTTGCTGTATTGCTTGCTCATTGAGTGACTCGTATCCTTTGTTTCTGATGACTTTTTTCTACTCCTATAGGTTTCTCTGTGTCAGGAATTGGGGAAAGAAATATACAGTGGGGCTAATAAATCAGGATGGCTGATAATTCTGACTTCAACTGTATGTTCAAATACAGCAGACATTTAGCAAAGACACGATGGCTTTCGAAACGTCTGTGTCTCAAGATATCTTCGCACAGGGTTTGTACTGGAAATAAGGTTTATTAGCCTCTGGGAAATGTTTATGGGCACAATGTGAAAATCATACACTACCTGACAAAAGTCTTGTAGCCTATCCAAGTTTTAGGAACATTAAACAATAACTTGACTTCTAGTTGATCATTTGGTATCAGAAGTGGCTTATATGAAAGGCAAATGCCTCTAGATTATGCTTATTTTACCAAAATAAAACATGATCATGCCTTGATTTTTAATTATTTAATTAGGAGAGCAAGATCTGACATTGCTTAGAGAAAATTATTGTCACTCAACATAAATAATGTACAGTATAGAAAATAAAGTCATGGTGCAGTGGTAAAAGAATTGATATTGTGTGTGACTCCCATGAGCTTGGAGGACTGCATCCATACATCTCTGCAATGACTCAAATCACTTACTAATAGTCATCTGGAATGACAAAGAAAGCGTTCTAGCAGGACTTCCCAGACGGGGTTCATCAAGATGCTTTGGTTTCATTTTCAATGCCTCCTCCTTCATCTTACCCCAAATATGCTCAATAATGTTCATTTCTGGTGACTGGGCTGGCCAATCCTGGAGCACCTTGACCTTCTTTGCTGTCAGGAACTTTGATGTGGAGGCTGCAGTAGGAGAAGGAGCGCTATCTAGCTGAAGAATTTGCCATCTCCTGTTTCTTGTAATGGGCAGCACAAATGTCTTGATACCCAGCCTGATCTCACGAGAAAACGTAAGTATTTTACATTTTGTCAGTTTAGTGGCTAATTCGTATGAATTCGTACAAGTTCAGTCGTACGAAATTGTACGATTTTAAAAAGGAGGCGTGGCACCTAACCCCACCCCTAAACCCAACCGTCATTGGGGGATGAGCAAATCGTACTAAATTGTACAATTTAGATCGTACGAATTCATACGAATTAGCCACTAAATCAAAAAGTTACGGATTGCCGTGAGATTGTGTTGTGATACCTCAGGCTGTTGATGTTGCCAACCTCTCTGCAGATCTCTCACATGCACGTAAACCCAATATAATGTAAACCCAAACCATGATTATTTTTTCTTCACCAAACTTGACTGATTTCTGTGAGAATTTTGGGTCCATGTGCGTTCCAGTAGGTCTTCTGCAGTATTTGTGATGATTGGGATGCAGTTCAACAGATGATTCATCTGAAAAATCGACCTTCTGCCACTTTTCCAAATGATCAACTGTAAGTCAAGTTATTATTTGTTGCTCTTACAACTGGGATCGACAACAAGGACTTTTGACAGGACTAGGTATTGTTGGAACAACATTTTATATATGATTCAACACTTCAGGTTCATAACGTATTTGAGGTATTGGTATAAATGGTTTATGTGATTATATTTAATCGGTGTGATGAAATCTATTCATTTATTTATTTAAATATATAATATATTCTGTTTGTGATTTAAACTGATTTGGGGAGAACCAGTAAGTCGTATTTCGTTTTATATATTTTTGGTATCACTTTATAATAACTTACATACATACATTATAATAACTTAACATACTATGAATCATCTATTAAGCATTAGCAAATAGTGATTTCATTATTTGTTAAGCATCAACTCTACATTAATAGATGTTAAGCAGTTTATAACTGCAGATACAAATGCTGTATTCTTGACCTATAAGCACATTTATACTGTGCTTAATAATTGTACTTTCATAATTTGTTACTGGTTCATTGTTCCTGTCTAAATTAGATATTGTATTAGTTACAAATCATTTTTATTTAAGAGTAGGGTTTTTAAAGATTGTTCGGAATTAGTTAGTACATGATTAATAAACTATTCAAATCAATATTTATATATTATTATACAGGCATATACTGTTAGTTAGTTTGTGTGTTAATAAATGCTTTATTAACCCAACTTGATCCAGTTTTGTGATCTAAAGTGAGGTTATTTATGCCTTATAAATCCCTAATAAATGATAATTAAAGGCTCAGTAGCAAATGAACAACACATCTTTGCAATCTTATCTAAAAAGGAAATGACTGTAGAGTTTAAACATTGCTGAATAACAGGAGTGTCAAAATATACATCATAAAATAAGATAAAACAACAATATAATAATTTAACAATATATTATGAGACAACATTTCAATGTTCTTTAGCAATGTTTAAACTGTACGGTAATTTTATTTTAGTTAAGGTTACAAAGATTTATTGTTCATTAGAATATAACTGAGCCTTTAATTGTCATTTAGTAGTAATTTATAACGCATAAATAGTCCTCATCTTAGATTAGGCCACAAAACTGTGTGAAATTTGTTTAATAAAGCATTTATTAACATGCAAATTAACTATTA
This sequence comes from Danio aesculapii, assembly GCF_903798145.1. NCBI lineage: Eukaryota > Metazoa > Chordata > Actinopteri > Cypriniformes > Danionidae > Danio > Danio aesculapii. The sequence goes on from NC_079446.1 coordinate 42,076,837, forward strand.
GTTTATGCCTGAATAATAAAATATATGAATGTTGATTTTAATAGATTAATAATCATTTAATTACGCATTCTGACTGATCTTTAAAAATCAGCAACTTCTCTCAAACAACTGGTTTGTAAATAATGCAATACCTAATTTAGTCATGAAAAATAATAATTAAAAAAGTATGAAAATACAATATCATTAAGCACATTATATATGTGCCTATAAGTCAAAAATAGAGAATTTGTATTTGCAGTTGTAAACTGCTTACTAACATTTATTAATGTTGAGGAAATGCTTAAAAAATATTTTATTTTATTTTATTTTATTTTATTTTATTTTATTTTATTTTATTTTATTTTATTTTATTTTATTTTATTTTATTTTATTTATTTTATTTTATTTATTTATTTATTTTTTTTTATTTTTTTTATTTTATTTTATTTTATTTTATTTTATTTTATTTTATTTTATTTTATTTTATTTTATTTTATTTTATTTTATTTTATTTTAATGAATAATAATGGGCTCAGACTGGAGTTTTTTTTAGAAATGAGTGTGGTTCCAAAACAGCTGAAATAATTGTAAATGTGTGATAGAGCAAATTCAAATATTATAATTTTAATGTATAATAATAATAATAATAATAATAATAATAATACATTTTATTTATATTGCGATTTTCTCAGACTCAAAGCGTTAACAAGAGCATCAAAGCACAGAAAAACCTGAAATACACAAAAAAGTAAGAATGATAATAATGATAAAAACACATATTAAAAGAAAGCCTCATAAGTTATAAGCAATAATAAAAAGATGTGATTTAAGAAGTTTCTTAAAACAGTCCAGGGAACTGGCATTCTTGATGTTTGTGTGGAGAGCATTCCACGATTTAGGTGCACAATAAGAGAATGCCCTAGGTTTGCAACGAGGCTGAAGCTATAGGTGAGCCCCAAAGTGGAACGTAGATTACGAGAGGAGGATGAGGTAGATATAAGATCACAAATATAATCAGGAGCAGAACCATGAACAGTTTATAAGTTAAAATCAAGGTTTTAAAACCGATGCGTGACTTAACAGGCAACCAGTGTAACTATTGAAGTACAGGGGTAATGTGAGAGCGAGATTATCAAATTTACCATGTAAACATAATATATATAAATTATTTTATTAATTATATTAGTAATGATACAGCGAAGATTAGCATGAGTGACGCGGTGGCGTAGTAGCTACTGCTGTCGCCTCACAGCAAGAAGGTCGCTGGTTCGAGCCTTAGCTGGGTCAGTTGGCGTTTCTGTGTGGAGTTTGCACGTTCTCCCTGGGTTCGCGTGGGTTTCCTCCGGGTGCTCCGGTTTCCCCCACAGTCCAAAGACATGCGGTACAGGTGAATTGGGTAAGGTAAAATTGTCCATATTGTATGTGTGAATGAGAGTGTATGAATGTTTCCCAGAGATGGGTTGCAGCTGGAAGGGCATCTGCTGCGTAAAACATATGCTGGATAAGTTGCCGGTTCATTCCGCTGTGGCGACCGCAGATTAATAAAAGGGCTAAGCCGAAAATGAATGAATGAATAATGGTAATGCATACTACTACAATAAATAAATAAATAACAGTGTGGTGTCAAGTAGCATATTGCACAGTGTCACAGTCATTGTTTTTGACTTCTGAAAGGTGTTCTCCTGCTCCAGCACACCAGTCACTATTAAATCAGTTTTCCACAGGCTGCTTCAGTCGTATTTACGCTGACATGAACAGACAAGTGCTAACAAGACTTGTATAGCTTTCTCTAACCTCTCGAACTCTGTGCATTTCTACACATCTGAGTGCAGTCAAGCAGAGATTGACCGCTGGATATAACACAGTCACTGGGGTCTCATTTCGGTTATTTACACACTCCTGCATTTGCCTCCACCGGCCGATTCACTCCATATATAATCATGGCGTCCTGATGAAATGTCAAAAGCAGTTTCTGTTCATCTACAGAGAATGTCTCATTGTTTTGTGTTTATTTGTCTTTTGGCTTGTCTTCTGTCACTCAGTTAAACTCAACATTAGAGGCCGAATGCTGTTTCATTTATCGGTGATCATTCAGAGGGTCTTGGTTACTGCGGTTACAGGCTCACTTTCATAAACGGTATATGTTTTAAAATAGATGTATAATAGATGAAAGTGGCATAGCAACTGTCAGATAGGTATTTAGTTATTTTTAATGTTTTAAATTTAGAAACAAGATCCTGACATTATTTTATTAAACACACACAACAGTATGAACTTTTGATAGTGACGATTTAAGTGAAATTACTACTCATCTTAACTTAAAAAAAACAACGACAACATGGTGTATTACTTTTGACCCTTTATTCATAATTTTGCAGGAATCAGCTCTTTTTTATTTTTGACACCATAATTATAGCGTGATAGATTAATTATGGTGAATTATGCTGGGATGTTTTTACCCAGAGATATGGGTCAAATATGGGCAAACAATTCACATTAGCAACATAAATAATACAAAACAAATAACCATGTTTTGTTTTGTTTTGTTTTGTTTTGTTTTGTTTTGTTGGTTTATTTTATTTTATTGTGTTTTTTATTTTTATTTTATTGTTTTATTTTATTGTTTTATTTTAATTTATTGTTTTATTTTATTTTATTGTGTTGCTTTATTTTATTTTATAGTTTTGTTTCATTTTATTTTATTGTGTTTTTTATTTTTATTTTATTGTTTTATTTTAATTTATTGTTTTATTTTATTGTGTTGCTTTATTTTATTTTATTATTTTATTTTATTTAATTTTATTTTATTGTTTTGATTTGTTTTGTTTTATTTTATTTTATTGTTTTTTTTTTTTTATTTAATTTAATAAAACATTTATTGTGTTGTTTTGTTTTTGTTTTATTGTATTTTATTTTATTTTATTTTAATTTTTATTGTGTTGTGTTGTTTTATTTTATTGTTTTATTTTATTTTATTGTTTTTTGTGTTTTTTTGTTTTATTTTATTGTTTTATTTTATTGTCTTGTGTTTTGTTTTTTTTGTTTTGTTTTGTTTTGTTATTATTTTATTTTATTTTATTAATTTGGTTTGTGTTATTTTATTTTATTATTTTATTATTTTATTATTATTATTATTATTATTATTATTATTATTATTATTATTATTATTATTATTATTATTATTATTATTATTTAGTTTTTTGTTTTGTTTAACAAAATATGCACATTTGACAATTAAGCAATTATTATTAACTTCCAAACCACAGAGTATATTACTTTTGACCCTTTATTCATAATTGTGCTTGCATCTCTTTTTATTTTTGATAGCATGGCATGACAAATAAATTATGGTGAATTATACTGATATGTTTTAACCCAGATGTGGATCAAATATGGACAAACAATTGACATAAGCAACAAAAAATAACTTTATATTATACACAAAGATTTTGGAAAAGGACATTTGCCTAATTTGAGCTTATTGTTTATTTTATTTTATTTTATTTATTTTATTTTATTTTATTTTATTTTATTTTATTTTATTTTATTTTATTTTATTTTATTTTATTGTTTTAACCAAACAAAATATGCACATTTTACAATTATTAAACAATTTAAGAGCAATTATTAGCATTCTTATTAACTTCCTAACCCACTGGGTCTATTAGCTTTGACCCTTTATTCATAATTTTGCATGAATCTCCTATTATTATTATTATTATTATTATTATTATTATTATTATTATTATTATTGTTATTGTTATTATTATTATTATTATTATTATCTCCGACAGCATAATTGTAGCATGATAGATGAATTATGGTGAGTTTTAACTCTGATGTGGGATAAATATAGGCAAACAATCTGCATAAGCAACATAAATAATACACATGTATTATACACATTGATATCACCTTTTGGAAAAGGAAATATACTGAATGCATATAAGACACTATATATACAGTATATATAGGGCACAATATATAAGCTGCCCACCCTAAACACAACACCTTTGTGTAACCTATTGTGAAAAGCACTATACAAATAAGCTTGAATTGAAAAGAATAAACCTAACTGTCAGCTTTGTTCATATTTGACCCACATTTGGGTTAAGATATTTTTTAAAGTACATTAACTTTACCTAATTCCACCTTCATGTTTTATATTTAGTTGTATTGTATTGTTTTATCTATATTTGATATTACTATCATTTTTTCGGAGATGCTATTCCTCTCTGCTTATGTTTGCTGATGCTAAGTTTTAATGATTTATCTCATCCATCAAAGGGTTAAATAACATTAAGCGTCACAACAATCTCAACACATCACGTTCAAACAACACTTTCTTTGTTCAAACGATTTGCCTATTGATTCATAGAAAGATGGCTGTGTTTTCAACTGTTTATGGTTGGCCTCGGGTGATAACTTGACCTTTTCTGCCTGGTGAGCAGGTCAAGTGAGACAAGCCGATGACCTATGAAGCATTAAACTGTAATGACTGCGCATGCATTAGTGCCGCATACTGATCATAATACCTGGATCAATCAGCCAGCCAAATGCTCCATCGGCAATCTAGAACACATTAGAGGAATCAAACACAAGTTGTTGAGCTGTAGACGATCCGGCAGTTGAATGTGTGTTCATAGCGGGACTGTGCTATCATAAAGCTGCAACCGCTGAAATCGCCATCACTCTTGGCTCTGCACTAATTGTAGTCATGTTTTTTTTTCCTGAACAGATCCCTTTATGATTGATTGATTTGAAGTTTTAACGTGCATAGATGATTTAAAGCTGAGGTGTCAAACCCCCAATTTTTACTGAGGGTCACTTACTGAGGGTCACTTAAAATGCCGATTATAGCTGTAGGAATGTATACATGTTTTTGCTCCATATTACACTGCTGACTGGAATACTCGATTCTGATTGGTCTGTTACTGTCACGGTTGATGAGTTTGTGTGTTCTTTCTGTTTGTTATGTGTCATGCCTTGTGTGTTGTTTTGTGCGAGGGTGTGCGATTGTTTACCTTTTGTGTTGACAGCGTGCTTTCGAATCCGCTGACTCATCAGCTGACTCATCAGCTGACTTAACCATCCTCTAGCTGATCCTTGTTTACTGACTATATATTTCAGCCTGTGGTTACTGCAGGTTATCAGTCCGTTGTTTGTCCTTGTTCCTGTATGTTGTTCCTCAGAATCCTTCGTTGTCTGTTTCGTCAGTTGACATCTTCGTTGTGGCCTGTGGCTCTCTTTTGTTTTGAAAATTCTTGTCTCTGGAACATCCTGTGGTATCCTTTGATACATTCTTTCAATTTTTTCATTTCAAGAGTTCACACTTAGCTGATGATTCATCAAAAGCTTGTTTGGCATGCTGTCCCGGGAGAGAGCCCCGAGCTCAAGTGATCCTCGAGCCTGGGGCTTCCTCCCGTTTGCAGAGCGAGATTGGAGCCTGAGCTCGGTGGATCTCAGAACTTCCCATCTGCAGTAGCTAAGGGAACACGTGAGGAAAAAAGAGGGCTAGACAATGCTTGATTGTTATGCATGATGTATATATTTGGATGGTGGGAGGAAACCGGAGAACCCTGGGAAAACCCACGCAGACACGGGGAGAATATACAAACTCCTCACAGAAACACCTACTGACCTGGCAGGACCAGGGCTGGCAGTGTTCTTGCTGTGGGGCTAACAGTGCTAACCACTGGGCCTCCGTGCCGCCCGATCTGTAGTGAAGGAGGAGAATGGGGAGGAAGGGGGGTTTCTTCCAAACGAAGATAAAGTGGACTGAAAACTGTGGTTATTTATAATAGCTTATGGCTCATATGATTGGATGATACTGATTAGCTTAATATGAGACCGGCTGTGATAAATCATAAGCACGTGATCCTCTCGAAATTAGTTTATAAATAAACCTCACTTAAATACTTACGATTGGATCCTCTCTGTCTAAGTGTCGTGACAGTTACGCCATTCAATAAGTGAATGCAGTTAAATCTATACATCATAAATAAGTAAAATTAAGAAAAACAAAACAAAAAAATTTGGTACTTTTGAGGCTTTTGAGGCGAGAATGTAGTTATTTAGATTGCAACTATTCAGATTATATACAAAGATAGTGCCTATTTGTAAATATTTACAATTTCTGAGAGACAGCTTGTCGGAGGCCATTAGCCTGCCATACTGAGTAGGCCAAAGACGGTTGACGTTTTCTATCCACAAGATGGCGACAGAACTGCATAATAAGCCCTTATGCTTAGAAGATTATAACAGTCTGATTTCTAACTACAGCTAATCAAATCATTATTAAACTGGTAAGCATACCTGGCAATACTCCCGTTTTTTCCCAGGAGTCTTCTGTATTCCAGACCAATCTCCCGCAACCATCCCGTTTAGATATTTCTCCCGGAAAACTCCCATCATTTCACCCCCCCCCCACCTCCTTTTTGGTACAGTCTGTAAACACCCCTGGGTCACCAACTTTGGTACAGCACCCAGTTACAGCCACCCAAAACCCGCTGCATCCTATCCCGGTTCTCATCAGTGTTGTTCAGATACCTCCCCCCCGAATACCCCCTCCCCCCTGTCTCCCAGATTTTCAGAGACAAATGTTGGCATAAATATGTTGTAGTGCTGTATATATGCCAATTTACTTGCATATCAGGAATGTGTGTTGTGTTGGCAGAAAGAAAGAAGCAATGACCGCATGTGTTTAGCGTTTTTCCTTATCGTAAACACAACAGCAGTCTTGTAGTGATTGCGTTGCTTTTTTCAGGGTTGGGATATCCCGATTGCAACAGAGAAATACTGTAGACTGTAACATTGTAAGAAGATATCTCTGTAGACGGAGGGCATTTCATGTCACGTTCAGCCTTATAATCTTAAAGTGTGAGCAAAATCAACTCTTTTGTCATTACTTTAGAAATTAGGCTATAGAGAATCATTCAAACACTAGCTCTAAAGTGACGTTGGTGAATTCATAACGACTTCTGCTGTTCTGACGTCAGCTGCAGATGTAAATTTATGGTGGAAGAAAGTAGTTCCTAATACAAAAGGGTTTTTAGACTCTCCGTGTTTGATTGTCTTATTTATATACATGATTGTGCTGTCAAACTGTTGTATAAACGCAATATCACACTCGTAGCAGTGCGATATGGCTGTATATGTGCCAACGCACACCTCCCACCAATGCTGATATACAGCCATATCGCACTGCTACTCGTGTGATATTGCTCATATATCGTACCAGCAATTATTTGTATGGGAGTCAGTTGCTTTAACAAGGAGGCTAAGGACCATGGCCTCTTATGTCTGTTGCTAGAGCACCTAAAGAGGTCAAGAAGTGAGGTTTACCTTCAAAACCCTTTGCTAGCTGGTCTTCGTTACACTCACCCCCCTAAACCTCACTCCCATCCCGGACGAGCCCCCACATGTAACCCACCGGTCCTTACTGCACCCAACACGCTCTGAGTTGGGATCAAACCAGTGATTCTTTGTATGGGAGTTGGTTGCTCTAGCAAGGAGGCTTAAGACCTTGTAGATTAGTAAAATCTTCCTTTTTAAAAATGTATTGATTGACTTTCATTAAATAGAAAAAATAGAAAAAATGACTTCAGCATTTCCAGAAACACCATAATGATCAATGAAAATCAAAGTACTTCAGTTCTTCCTTCCAACAGGTCCATATGACTTATAAAGTGAACCCAAAATAGTGAATTTAACATGTAAAGTTCTCTGCGTTAACTCTATTAACACGTTTTTGTCATCTCTTCGCACAAAATTTCAGGTTATACGTGTAGGGCCATTTGACTTTCATAACGAAGACACAATTATTCTAAGTATTAATTCAGTGAAGGTAAGAGGAAGTGTTAAAGGCCAACCAATGTTTCTCACCTCTTGATGAATTCAGTGCTGAACTTCTTCAGTGGAGTTGAGAGAGATGAAGTAAGGTCATTTCATTCCAGTAGAAAGAATGATAAAGCACTTAGGATTACATTCAGAGTGGGTTAGCATAATGCACACTTATTTTATTGGCCACTTTTCATCCAAAAATGACAATTCAGTCTTTATATAAAGCAGTTGTATCTCTTGGACTATGAATTTGGTCAAGCCAGTCATAAGTGTATATTTTTCTGTTGTTATTTTTTTTTAGAAATACAGGGTGAATAAAGGATCTTTCGGTTGATGTATGGTTTGTTAGAATATGACTTAGGTTAGTTTAGTGTTTGAATTATTTTAGTTTAATTGTTTAATTATTGGTGACACAGTGGCGCAGTAGGTAGTGCTGTTGCCTCACAGCAAGAAGGTCGCTGGTTCGAGCCTCAGCTGGGTCAGTTGGCGTTTCTGTGTGGAGTTTGCATGTTCTCCCTGCGTTCACGTGGGTTTCCTCCGGCTGCTCCGGTTTCCCCCAGAGTCCAAAGACA
>NC_079446.1:42090229-42092729 GCF_903798145.1 Danio aesculapii
AAATTAAATAAACAAGTAAATAACCGGGTGAGAATGTGGTAAAATTTGAAAATATGGTAAAATTCTAGGGGCTTTTCCTTATCTGGATTGCTTTTCAAAACACTGTCGGTCAGGTTTAGGGAAGGGGTGGATGGTGGATCGGTCAGTCAGTTAGTCGGTCGGTCAGTCGGTCGGTCGCTCAGTCGGTCGGTCGCTCAGTCAATCAGTCAGTCAGTCAGTCAGTCAGTCGACAGTGGCCTCTGGTGGATTTACACAAGAACAGCGGGCGCAAATGGCACTCGCGAGAGAAATCTGAGATCTGAAAAAGCGTACACAGCGGCCCTCTGGAGGATTCGTGAAAACGAGACGATGTGTCACATGTTTTTTGTGAAATCATATACTGAACTCAGGCTCATTCTGAAAACACACCACTATTTACATTTCTGGAGAGCGCCAAATACATCCCAGGAGCTATGTTTTTTTGCAGTTTTTGTTTTCACAAATCCACCAGAGGCCGCTGTGTATGCTTTTTTGAGATCTCAAATCTTTCTTATAAGTGCCATTCACGCCTGCTGTTCTCGCGTAAATCCACCAGAGGCCACTGTTGACTGAATGATTGACCGATCGACTGACCCAACCTCCTCCATCCCTAAACCCAACCAATAGTGTTTTCAAAAGCACTGATTGATTAGCGACCACCCACTTCCCTAAACCCAACCAATAGTGTTTCAAAAGGGTGCTTTTTAAAACATTCCCTTGGGTTTAGGGAAGAGGGTGGGTGGGGGGATCGGTCAGTCAGTCAGTCGACGGCGGCCTCTGGTGGATTTACGCAAGAACAGCAGGCGTGAATGGCACTCGCGAGAGAAATCTGAGATCTGAAAAAGCGTACACAGCGGCCTCTGGTGGATTAGCGAAAAACTAAAAACTGCAAAAAAAACATACCTCTTAGGACCTATTTGGCACTCTCGGAAATGTATATAGAGCTACATTTTCAGAATGAGCCTGGGTTGATCTTATTGCATTTTTTTGCCAGTCGATCAGATCAGTGCATCCCTATCCCACTTAACAATATTTCTCGACATCACCATTGGATTAGCTTTTTTTTTTTAACAAATTAGATGCACATTCACATACCTCTCACAGGCACTACAATCTGTTTATCCGCTACACAACTCTACTGTAAGAGAATATGATCTGAACTTCGAGACACAACACAGTCTGTGAAGTGAGAAGCTGGTTGAGCTTTACATTTATGTTTTCCCAGGTGTAATCACTCACTGCTAGTTGGTCAGAGGTGAACAAAACAGAAAAAAAAACACATAACCACCCATGTCTAGACATGCACTCAAGCACTTACATTTCTTGCAGTTAACAGATTTAGGTGTTGACTTGACCATTTAAATAAACGTTTTAGAAAGTCAAATTTGAAAAAGGAAGTCAAATTGCATTCCAACACTTTAAAGGGCATTTATTTGTATACTCTTGAGTCAAAGTGAGTCATATACATTTTAAGTGAAGTTATCAAACTCAATTTGTCATTTTTCTATTTTTTTTATTTATTTTAGCGAACTAAAGGTGGCCGGAAAAAAAAAAGAGTTTGTCAATCCACTGTGTAGGCATGCACTCTAGTTTGATTGTTTTTTTTTTAAATTGTGTTCACTGCCTGTATAAAAAAACTAAGACTATGGCCTTGAAGTATATTGTGAAATTGAACAAGTATAGCTTTACGTGAGGCTTTTGTGAGGGTCAGAACACAGACTGGACTGTTACGAGAGTTGTCAGCAAACAAGCTGTCAACCCATGTGTTTTTAGACAAGCGGTTTTCATTAAAATGGCTATGTTGACATGCTGCATTGCTTTTCTGGTCACATTATTCTCCTCATTTGTTGAATGGAATTGATAATGTACACATATCGTCGCCTTGGAATTATAAGGTTCTGTCTGGCAGATCATTAATTGAAGCATTATTTTTTAGCAAATACAATCAGTCTGCTTATTAATTTAATTCAATAAAAATTGGTGTTGTAGCAATATGTTGTTGTTTGAATAAGTTTAATTTTTGTTGTAATATTTTAGGATAAATATTTTTTCTTGTTCAAATTAAGCATACAAGGCTGTGCTAAATATTTTGTCCAGTGCTGATGTTAATTTTATGTAATTAATATTGTAATCTTTAGTTAATTATATGCTTTATATGAATTATTGAATTATATTTATTGAATTATATTATACTAAAAAAGCTATTTGATTTCGAAAGTAGCGACGCTACAGCCAAGCTACTGAGAAATGTAGTTAAGCTAGTAGCATCACTACTTGTAGAGACGCTACTGTCCAACACTGGACATTTAATAAATAATATAAATAATTGTCTTTAACTTTCGGCCGCAGCCGATTATAGCTGATTAACCATGTGAATGGATGATAACAGCCTTGTGAGCCTACTAATACGCGCAGCAGGCCTCTACTAGCCCATATCTATCAGCTGATAACCAGTGATAACGCCGATTCAATCGAGTGATAA
>NC_079446.1:42097729-42130229 GCF_903798145.1 Danio aesculapii
GAGAAGATGCTCCGCTTGATTATTCATGACAGTGTGCTTTAATTTCCTATAGCAGACATTTCAAACTGTCAGGTTGTGTGCGGTGATAGACTCATATATAGATCGCAAGTGGCGGTTTATTTTTGATTTGTAAGAGTTTTAGCATTGGAATAGCTTTTGTCCATATGAAAATGTTGTCCATTTACTTTGTGGGTGTAACTGGTCTTTAAGGTGCCATGATAAATATAACCGATTAAAAAGCAGGTGTTTTGTACATTCCAGAAAATAAACCTTAAAAATAATTAATGATTCAACCACCTGTACTAAAAAACAATTATGTCTATATAAAAAATGTCTACACTACCTTACAAAAGTCATTAATACCAGTTGTAAGAGCAACAAATAATAACTTGACTTCTAGTTGATCATTTGGAAAAGTGGCAGAAGGTCAATTTTTCCAAAATTGATCGATTGATGAATCATCTGTTGAACTGCATCCCAATCTTCACAAATACTGCAGAAGACCTACTGGTAACCCCATAGACCCAAGATAACAGAAATCAGAAATCAGTCAAGTTTGGTGAATATCTGCAGAGTGGTTGGCAACATCAACTGCCTGAAATACCAAGACATTTGTTCTGCCCATTACGTTACAAACCACAGGAGAGGGCACATTCTTCAGCAGGATAGTGCTCCTTCTCATACTTAAGCCTCCACATCAAAGTTCCTGAAAGCAAAGAAGGTCAAGGTGCTCCAGGATTGGCCAGCCCAGTCACCAAACATGAACATTATTGAGCATATCTGGAGCGGCATTAAAGAAGAATCCAAAGAATCTTGATGAACTCTGGGAGTCCTGCAAGAACGCTTTCTTTGCCATTCCAGATGACTTTATTGATAAGTTAGTTGAGTCATTGCAGAGATGTATGGATGCAGTCCTCCAAGCTCATGGGAGTCATACACATTGTTAATTCTTTTTCCACTGCACCATGACTTTATATTCTATACTGTACATTATTGCTGTTAAGTGACAAAACTTTTGTCAAAGCAAAGTCAGACATTACTGTCCTAATTAAATTATTAAAAATCAAGGCATGATCATATTTTATTTTGGTAAAATAAGCGACATAAATAAGGTATACTTTATAAATAAGTGTAATCTAGAGGCCTTTGCCTTTCACATAAGCCACTTCTGATACCAAATGATCAACTAGAAATCCAGTTATTAGTTGTTGTTTCTAAAACTTGGATAAGTGACAAGACTTTTGTTAGGCAGTTTACATCAAAAAAAAAAAAAAAAAAAAAAAAAAAAAAAAAATATATATATATATATATATATATATATATATATATATATATAAAAAAATTTTAATCTAACTTTTTAAACAAAAAAAAAAGTTTTTCCCCCTTAAAACAAGCTAAACAATCTGGCAATGGCATAAATACCATTATTTTGCTTTGACCATTAGCATTTTATTTTGCATTATGATAATTCATGAGTATCATTGATCCAAGCCAAAAAAGAGCAACTCTTGTTTTTACACCATTTTGCAATCTGAATAATGGCGACCAACACATAAACTGAACAGCATACACTGTAAAAAAAAGCTGTGGATTTTACAGTAACTTAGTGAAATAAAATAAACATATTTGTGAAAAAGTATTGTATAACATCTCATTAACATTATATTAACATAAGAAAACAATAAAATAAAATAAAAAAATTAAATACAATTTCAAAATCAAAGCAAATTAATACATACAACTGTGCATTATTTTTACAGTACAATTGTAGTTATTAATTTACAATGCGACTTTACATTTATGGTCTAACAGGCAACCAAAATTCCCAGTAAGTTTTACAGTACACAAAAAAAAAGATGTTTGTTGTTCGAAGTACTTATTAAAAATGAGCTGAAACCGCACAATTATTGAGGTTTTTGGGACAACTTAATTGTGTTATGTTCAATCCTCTTAAATTTGTAAAAACTGATATGTTTACTTAATTGCTTCATGTTTTCCCAACACAAATTGATTGTGTAGAACCCAGCATTTTTTACAGTGTTCATTTTTAGTGTGTACACTAAAAAAAGCAGAATGCTAAGAATAGTAATGATGTGTTTATGAGCAAATTATATCAGTCCGTGTTGTATTTTATTCTCTCATGGCACCATATCAGAGCAGATGTTACAGACTCACCCATATGTGTTAGGTCGCAAACCTCAGCTTCCACCGGTGGCTGCCATATGGTCACATATAGAGGTGAATCAGAGCCTCAAATCTACCAGGACCAGCAGATTAGAGCGAGACCGCTGTACAATTAATATTCCTGGATTCAATTAAATAGAGCACTCAAATCATTAGTGCTCTGACATTCATTTACTGCTAACTTGGTTAATGGCACTTTTTCTGTAACAGCCTCTCTCTATCGCTCACCCCCTCTCTCTCTCTCTCTCTTAATGTTTTGAATGTGCTTCGTTTTATGCTCAGTCTCCTTATGAAAAATACATTTGCGCCTTATAATTGTATTTGATCAAAATATTGATTTAATGGTGTGCTTTTTAATGAATGTATGGACTTTAAAGATGCTCTAGAGAAGGGGTTCTATTAAATGGAATGGATGGGTGGATGGATGGGTGGATGGATGGATGAAGGATGGGTGGGTGGGTGGGTGGAGGGATGGATGGATGGAGGGATGGATGGATGGATGGATGGATGGATGGAGGGAGGGAGGGAGGGATGGATGGATAGATATATAGATGGATGGGTGGATGGATGGTTGGGTGGGTGGATGGAGGATGGGTGGGTGGGTGGATGGATGGAGGATGGGTGGGTGGATGGATGGATGGATGGATGGATGGATGGATGGATATATAGATGGATGGATGGATGGATGGATGGATGGATAGATAGAGAGATAGATAGATGGATGGAGGGATAGATAGATGGAGGGATAGATAGATAGATAGATAGATAGATAGATAGATAGATAGATAGATAGATAGATAGATAGATAGATAGATAGATAGATAGATAGATAGATAGATAGATAGATAGATAGATAGATAGATAGATAGACAGACAGAGACAGAAAGAAAGAAAAGAAAGAAAGAACCCAGTTTTGGGTGTAATACAGACTAATGCAACTGCTGGGTTAATTATTTATTAGGTTGATCGGACCAAATTGAACACAATGTTTGGGTTAGTCCATGCTTAAATAACCCAGCATTTTATAGATAGATTAATAGATAGAAAGACTGCAACTGATTGAAAGAGTATTCTGGGTTTTTCAAATGTTGAGCTATTTGTAACTCAACAAACGGTCTTCATCCCTGAACAGCAAGATGTGATGCAACATCTATATAAATTCTGTCGGACACATTTTTTTTACCAGCAATTAAAGGAAGAGTTAACTCCAATACAAACATTTTGCATTATTCTGTTATTAAGTTGCAAGGCTACACACATACACACACTTGTTACTAAATCCAGGTTGGGAGTTAGCGATATGTTTCTACTATACAAACTGTATAATCCAACCCTATTTCTAATTACAACCCTCAGAGGAAACAACCTGCATTTTTATATTTTCAAAATACTTTATTCTGTGTGATTTATAAGTTCAGTTTTGGTCCCCCATGAGTCTATGTGTATTCAGCCTTAAGTTCCCACCTGGATATAAAAGCAAGTACACACACACGCACACACACACACACAAACACACGCAGGCGCGTGCACTGACAAAAACAAACACTAATACGATTTGAGCTGAATGTCCTGGTCCCTTTTGCTTTATAGGGAATTGTTGTTCACAGCAGATCAACATTAAGTCATGTATGGCCATGTGTGACTGGTGAGATATATTTTTTACAGTCTAATCTGTTTACTGCATTGGTCATTTCAGTTCACAAAACCATGCAGTATAATTTGCGCCCTAAATGACACTGCTTCTGTTCCGAAAGTCTCTTTCTTTTCTTTTCTTTTCTTTTCTTTTCTTTTCTTTTCTTTTCTTTATCATTTGCATATTAAAAAGATTAACCCAATGTTAATAAGTAATAACATTTTATTTGAGATCATACACAAAAAAAAAATCCTGGTTGCCTTAAAAATTTAAGCCGAATCAAATTAACCTTATGAGTCCATTGAACTTATATTATGTTAAACTGACTTAAAACAGCAAGTATAACTTATAAAATTAAGTTAGAACATGATTAACTTAGTTTAATAAGTTACAGTGACCTAAAAACATATGCTGTTAAGACTAATTGATCATATAATTTTTTTACAGTGTATAAATGTATTAAGTTAATGCTAGTTAATGCACTGTTTTATTCTCTTTTATTTAAAAATACAGTGGTCACTCGTTAATCGTGGGAGTTATGTTCTAAAAATAAACCACAATAGGTGAAATCGGTGAGGTAGTCAGCTTAATGTTTTTACAATTGTTATAGATGTTTTAAGGATGTAAAACCCCTAACTACAGACTTTATACACTTTTCCCATACAGGCATTAACATTTTTACACTTTTCTCTCGTTTAAACACTCTCAAAGTTTCGTAGCAAAATAAGTCCAGTATTATAGAATGAAAGCAATTATCAAAACCATTTGATCTTCGTTTATATACCCCGTAATGGCGCCCTACAGCCGCATAACTTCTACCTTCCTTTAGCATGCCCAGATGTTCAACCTTTGGTGCGATGGGACCGCAGGTGCCGAACGTTTCGTCGACATTGTGGGGAGAAAAGTTCCAAACATTCAGTCCAGCAGGGTCACACTGTTAGTGATCGAAGATTTATGTAAATTTGGCAAGCTGAACGTATTCGGTACTGTACAGGAGACATGGAGAAAAGTTAACAAGGGTCTACAGCAGGGGTCACCAATCTCGGTCCTGGAGGGCCGGTGTCCCTGCAGGTATTAGCTCCAACTTCCCTCAACACACCTGCCTGGGTGTTTCAAGTATACCTAGTAAGACCTTGATTAGTTTGTTCAGGTGTGCTTGACTAGGGTTGGAGCTAAAATCTGCAGGACACAAGACCTCCAGGAACAAGTTTGTTAACCTTTGGTCTACAGCAAGTCATGATGCAGAGCACAATGTACTGTAGAAAATAACATGTCAAATTGCACCAAAAAAATCTGCGAAACTTCGAAAGGTGAACCACGTTATAGCAAGGGACCACCTTACAGCAAAATAAGTAGTTAACCGTTAACTTTTTAATCATTTTCCTGTATGAGACTTTCTTTTATATTTGTTTGTTTGTTTTTGTTTGAAGGGTTTGTACTTACCTGAAGTTACAAAATCATAACGAAACATTTATTTGTTTTTTTTTAGCTCATTTATGGATTAAAATGAACAAAAAAAGTAGCAAAGCAAGACTTTCTTCTATGCAAAATAATTTATACAGTACTAAAAATATGACCTCAATGCTAATAATATAATATAATATAATATAATATAATATAATATAATATAATATAATATAATATAATATAATATAATATAATATAATATAATATAATATAATATAATAATAATAATAGGGCAGCACGGTGGTGCAGTGGGTAGTACAATCGCCTCACAGCAAGAAGGTCGCTGGTTCGAGCCCCAGCTGGGTCAGTTGGTATTTCTGTGTGGAGTTTGCATGTTCTCCTTGTGTTTGCTTGGGTTTTCTCTGGGTGCTCCGGTTTCCCCCACGAGACCAAAAACATGTGGTATTGGTGAATTGGGTTCGCTAAATTGCCCTAGTGGATGTGTATGAGTGAGTGTGTATGCTTGTTTCCAAGTGATGGGTTACAACTGGGAAGGGCATTCGCTGCGTAAAACATATGCTGGATAAGTTGGCGGTTCATTCCGCTGTGGCGACCCCTGATTAATAAAGAGACTACGCCGACAAGAAAATGAATGAATGGTTTTATTTGAAAGCATCTCTATCTATTAAGTAATTCTAATAATGCATATATTATTTTTATACTGTTTATTTATATTAAAAAAATTGTTGTTTACTTTGTAAAACTTTTTTGTTTTTGTTTTATTATACATATTTATTTAAATGTTAGTTTTTGTTTATTTATTTATTTATTTATTTTTTGAGTGGGGCGGGGTATTTTCATAGATTTGATCAAGGTATGTTTGCAAAGCTGTAACAAAATGTTATTTAGCTCAATTTGTCTTTAGAATATAGCAAACCATGTGGTTTAATGAGACTTTCTTCTCTTCAAAGTCTCTTCAATATATTCTCTTTTGCCTGTTCACTTTACATCTTTGATAAAGTCTTTTCCCATCTCTGTGGCTCTTGACCACAAATACAGAAGCTCTGCAACATGTTTTTTGCCAGAAGTTAAAGACCCAGAGAACTCCAGCCTCAGTTCAGATGCTGCAATTACAGTTATTTATAAGTTAACCAGTGTTATTTTGGTCTGAACGAGCAGTGTGGGTTACTTTAACTTTTTTTTAATGCAGCCATCCTTTTTTAGCCTCTCTTGAACAGAATAGAGCAAAATACATGTATATGACTATTGTAATTAACTTTTCAGAGTAATTATTCTATTCTTAAACTATGTGTATAAACTGTGTTAGCGTATGTGAAAACAGCTACATTTAGCACCATAACGCCTCCATGTTGGAAAGCCTGGGTTTGAATGAAAGCCAGAGTTGTTCATTTGCTGTATTTATCTTATTAATACATGAACATCTCAGTGTGACTTGAAGGCAGTGCTGCTGACAAACCAACGCATTTATTATAGAATTAATTCCTCAACACTTGTGCGCTCATATCTGCATCGTGCTTCCATTCATGTAGGTGTAGATAAATCACGGTGTGACTTGGCCAATTATGGAACATGGTAAACATGGTAATGGAGGGTTAATTGCCAGCTGTGTTTGCAGAGTGACTACTGTATTCCCTGATCCTCTTTCTGTCTTCATTGATCACAGGTACATGTTTTGCTCACAGATGTCAGTACGGGCCAGATAATCTCACGGCAGTTTATACCATCTGCCAGAATGCACTAGATACAGTTTGATCACATGGAGAGTAGCTGTGTTTGCATGACCACATTTTAAACAAAACAGAACAAAAAAAAATGTCTTAGCTGTTGGATGATGATATTTTCCTTAAGTTAAGCATAAAAAAAATAAAAATAAAATAAAAATAAAATATATATATACATATATATATATATATATATATATATATATATATATATATATATATATATATATATATATATATATATATATCCAAAAGGTCAAATCTTATTCAGACAGCATACCAATCCATTTTCCTAACGATCAGTTATCTGGACAATAAGGAAATCCTTAGGCTGAGCTTAAAACGCAAGGTTTACCAAATAGGACTTCACAATACAAACAGTTTGAAGTAGCTCCAAGGAACCATCAGTCACCTCTACCACAACTGAATATCTTCTTCATTCATTCACTCACCTATTATACATTCCAGGTTGTCTGACCAGCGCCCTCTAATGCCCTGTAGGTCCATTAGAATAGCATTTTTATTTCTCTTATTCCATGGATAACATAAAACAAAACAAGTGACATTTCATTCTGTTACTATATATATATATATATATATATATATATATATATATATATATATATATATATATATATATATATATATATATATATATATACTATGTGTGTCTAATAATATACTATGAAAAAATGTTTAAATAAATTTTAAACAAATAATAAGTAGCCATTTATTCAGATTATGATGAATAAGTATACCTGAAGCCATTTGTTTTCTGATTTAAAGAAGACCTTGCACTTAAAAGGTTGAACATATTAGAATTTTACAGTCAAGACTACATTTGTGAAAATGACACATTTTTTCAATGGATTAATTATGATTTTGAGCTCAATACACTTGAAATCTTAAGTTTATGCAGTTTCATGGTACATAAGTTAAGTTAACTCATATTTTAAGTGATAGGATGTTCAGTCAACTTTACTTAATTAAGTAAAGACAACAATAGTGTTAACTGTGTAGTTTTAGACCACAATAATTCATTAGTATGGTGTAGGGCCTACTTTTGCAGCCAATACTGCATCAATTTGTCTTGGAACTGACAGATACAAGTTCTGCACACTGGCCAGAGAGATTTTAAACCATTCTTCTTGCACAATAGTGGTTTCAGTCATGTTGATGAAGGAAAACATTTCCTGACTCGTTCCATCAAAACACCCTAAAAGTGGCTCAATAATATTTAGCTCTGGTGACTGTGCAGGCCATTGGAGATGTTCAACTTCAATTTCATGTTCATCAAACCACTCTGTCACCATTGTTTTTGTGTGTATTGGTGCATTACCCTGATACATGACACCACCTTCAGGACACAATGTTTGAACCATTGGGTACACATGTTGATTAAAAAACATGTTGGTAAAAAAAATCGGACTCATTCACAACATTTAATTGAGACATCGAAATATGCTTTTTTGTAGCTTAACAATCATAGACTGTGAAAGATATGGACGTAGTATCTGTGACGTCACCTACAGATTGAAGAACGCAAAAGAAGCAACAATAAGGCATGGCCAGTCGTCGCCATTTTGTTTGCGCGTCATCGCACCGACCGGGGCATACCAAACAATGGCAAAGAGGTGGAGTGTGAGCAGAGCTGCAGATGCCTGCTAGCATTTTGCTTAGACTGGCTTTTCTTTGGGAGAAAAGCTTAACACTTCATTACCAGCGACTCGTTTGTGTTCTGACCACATGTGCTTGGCTGTATACTATATCAATAAGGTGTTTAGACTTTTAAAAACACTATTGTAATACACTGAGCCACTAAACATTGTTCTTATTACGTTTTTCTACAAGAGGAAAACCTGAATTATTTCTAAACACTTAAAGGACACCTATGGTAAAAAATCTACTTTTCAAGCTGTTTAGACAGACATATGTGCATGTATGGTGTATAGACTGTCATATTGGGGTGATATAAGCACACCCAGTGATTTTTTTTTTCAATTTAACAACATAAAAAATGGTGGACCAATTGAAGCGGTTTTCAAACCGACCGCAACTTTAGTGCGGTCCCCCCGCCCACCGATATTGATTGACAGGCGCGTCATCATATGCTCAGTTTGTTAATTCACGTCCGCCATTTTCACCGTGAGACGAAGCGATATCACTA
Source organism: Danio aesculapii (assembly GCF_903798145.1). Classification (NCBI taxonomy): domain Eukaryota; kingdom Metazoa; phylum Chordata; class Actinopteri; order Cypriniformes; family Danionidae; genus Danio; species Danio aesculapii. Next base: position 42,106,863 of record NC_079446.1, read on the forward strand.
AAGGAACACCCTAGCTCTATTTTTAGATGCAAGGCTCATTGGCCTCAACACAAGATCAATATTCTCCACATTATCGCTCTAATCGGAATTATTGGTTGTATCTTTAGGTAGGTTTGCAAACATGTGTACTTCTCATCGAGTCTACCTTTACACTTCAGCCATTTGCATTTCTCGCGATCCCAGAAGCTCCCTGTGATCTTAACTAGCATGCGTTTTAGAATTCTAAACATAGGTTTCTATCAGGGTACACTCAAGTCGACGGCTGGGCGCCGCGGACCGCTGCAGAAACCTATGTTTAGAATTCAAAAATGCGTGGCGAGACGATTCGGGACACTTCATGTTTCTGGTGCGCCACAGAGAGTGTCTGGTGTGCCGTGTCGCGGCTTCGAGTGGCGCATCCGGTGCCACAGTCAAAGTTAATTCAGTGTGCGTGGTTATTAGTTTCTGTGTACAAGCTCGGCACTTGAAACTAGCACACAGTTGGCTGTAAAACTGTACAAAGACACAAATGATTTTGTACTCTCTGCTTGGTCTGTGTCCGAGTCGTATATGTACGACTGAATGCAGATCCTCTCCTTCTATCAGTCTGCCTGTCTGTGTTGCAAACACAGAGCGGGTGAGCTCATGGCCCCGCCCCCTTGTTACGTTGGGCGGGAAGCCGAAACTAGTCTACATGTGAAGCAACACACCCATAAATCAGCGAACTGTGGACACGCCCCCAACATGACACTATTTAACACATTATAATAAAAAAATCTGAATTGTGTTTTAAACTGAACCTAAACTGGCACACTCAGAAGAACCATAATATTAATATTAAATCATAAAAAAGAGGTAAACTATGGGCCCTTTAAAATACAGTCTGTGTTAGGAAATTCAAGGCTATTGATGAAATCCAGACATAACACTGTATGACAACATTTCAGATGACTGTTCTAGAGCCTGCAGCTAATCAACCTGTCAGATTCTTTACAGGTCTAAAGAAAAATATAACTGATAAATGATATTAAATAAAACAGATACATTTATATATATGGTATATAAGTAAATAAATTCACTCACCTGGGAAATGAAGGCCATGTGAATGGGTTGTGAGCACAATAAAGTGCACACAGCATGCATGTTCTAATTATCTAACCAAGCACAGGCTGCTATGTTTTAGGTTGATATGTTGCTAGTCAATAAATGCAGTTGTTATATGATATTTGTAAAATACATTTATAAAAACATGATTAATAAAAGGCTTCGGTGATCGGTATCCGCCTATAGACTGATTTCACGCGGCTGCCATTTTTAAAAGCGAAATCGAGGCTGCGGTGGGAAGAAACCCGGAAGTATCGTTGGGAGTTACATTAGAACGTTGTGTACTTGGCTGTATATCTTATCAGTGAATAGAAAGAGACACAAATTTATCATTTCACCATCTTCTGAGTGACCCGAAGGTCCGTTCTGAATGAATGGTGAAAATATAAAGGGATATCAGAGCTCATTTTCAGGTAAGTTAAGGGAAACGGCACTAGTTAGCTAACGTTTTCTTTCCCAAACACACGTTTAGATGCCATTTATCAAACTCAAGTTAATGAACTGATTCTTTCACTATATTAGACTGGTCACGATACTGAATTAAAAGAAAATTTGTCAATTTCCCGCTAACATTTAAAGCACTGTTGATGGCTTTCTTAAAACAGCGCTGATTGGCCATTGTGTTCACGTGCTCAACAGATATGCTTGTGATTGGCCGAGAAGGTCATCAGTTCACCCTCCGCTGTTTACTGAGCACAAACACAGCCGAGCGATCTGCTTGATGACTCTACTGATCCTTATGGCTGTTTCGCGCTTGCGCTCCAGTCTCCGTGTATCTGTGTTTGCACTGGGTGAAGAGCGGTAAACTGAGTGCAAACACAAGATACATGGAGACTGGATCGCGAAGCAGCCGTGAAGATCAGTCGAGTCATCCGCGCACAGCGGCGCTTCAATTTTAACTTAGCGGGAATTAGACTGTTTTAAAACTTCAGTACCGGGACAACACGAGGGTGTGCTACAGAGGACTGCAGTGTTTATCGCTCACCAAGTTACATAGGCTGAAGCAGGGAAGCGTCCCCTCTGTTTACCTGCTGCCATGAACTGAAGCCTAGGAGGACACTTGAGCATATTACTCTTACAGAGCTTGTGATGTTGTTTGATGCTAAATTGCTTTTAATTGTTTAAATTAAACGTACTGACTGATATCAAAGTGATGTTTACACCATATCTGTATTTTGAAATCTCGGCAACAGCTGGAGGTTTGTAGTCCACAGCATGTCACTGCAATGTTTACAGTGCTGGTCCTATACTTCCGCGTTTCTTCCCACCACAGCCTCGCTTTGGTTCTTTAAAATGGCGGCTGCGTGAAATAAGCGTATTCACCTTATTCTCCGCATATGAGCGCGTGCAGCCATTTGAGTCTTTTTGGCTCGAGACTTCCAGTCTCATTCACTTCCATTCATTTTTAAAGGTTAAAAACAGCTTGTTATGCTGCTTAGTGTTGCAAACTGATATTTTCTTATTTAATTATTCTACTTTGTCTGTATTGTCATGCAAACACTTGTTTGTAGAGTAAGTAGTGTGACCGTTTTCTGCCGTTTATTATTCCTAGTCATTTCTCCCATAGGCAGCTGAATCGGAAGTTCTAAAACAATCGCAAAAATACGCGCACTTCCGCATTAAAGAATAAGGTCAATATGACTTCAAGTGATCAGTAACTGGTGATCGGCCCCAAAAATCCTGATCAGAGCACCTCTAAATATTATGAATAAATGTTATGATTATATCTTTAAATGTACAACTTTCAGTGTAAACCATGTCTATAATTGTCACCCCTCTCTAATACCCAGTGTGTTGTTTTCAAAACTTTAATTTTAACGCAAGGGCAAATCTCTCAACTGCAGCAGCAGAATTGATTAGTCGCAGGTGTGCAGATGACACAAACACACACTCGTTCTTTCCTGACCGCACAAGCTGAGTGCAGGCAGGCAGGGATTCTGTCTGGGTGGACAGAAAACGCTGGCGAAGTGTGTTTGCCAGGTTGCTCTCAGACACACGCGCACACATTGAGGCTGTGTGTGTTTCTGTCTAATGGTGGAGCGGCTCCAGAAACTCAGCTCTGCCCACGCCTGTCTGCTTCAGGGCCGTTCAGGGCCAGCCGGACCCGCAGGAGGGATCGCTCTGCCCGGGGAATCCTCTGGAAACCTGCACGGGGACGGATCTGGCTGGCAGACCGTAGAGGTTCAGATAAGAAGCAATGGGACAGTCAAAACGGATTAATGGATTTATGTGGGCTGGGTGAAGAATTAGCTGCAGTCGTGATGGGGAGGGTTGGCTTTGCATTGTTGCAGGACTGAACATGTGCTTGATGCATGCTGATTTGTGTGTGCGTGTGTGTGTGTGTGTGTTATTGAAACGTTGTAACTTGCTGTTAGAAACAGGTGGCATTATGGTACATGGCATTATGATTCTAGAGAGCATTTAATAGGAAAAGAATCATTTTTTGTTCGTTCAGTTTTCCGTTTATTTCTGTGTGTGCTGAAATGATTAGTAATATATATTTTAAAATGTATGTATTTATTTATATGTTTGTTTGTTTATTTATAGTCAATATATATATATATAGTTTTTTCTACCTATTTGTTTGTTTGTTCTTCTGTGAAATAAAGAGATCCTTGCATAAAGAGACTTTAACCCTAATAGGTAATAACACAATACCATTTTAAATTAAATTAAATTAAATTAAATTAAATTAAATTAAATTAAATTAAATTAAATTAAATTAAATTAAATTAAATTAAATTAAATTAAATTAAATTTTATTTTATTTTATTTTATTTTATTTTATTTTATTTTATTTTATTTTATTAATTTATTAAATTTTTAATTTAATTAAATATTTTCATTTTTATTTTTTATTTTTTTATTATTTTATTTTATATTATTTTTTATTTTATTTTATTTTTATTTTATTTTATTTTATTTATTTATTTTTATTTTTTATTTTTTTTTACAGAATCCCATTTAGATTTTACCGCTATGCTATATTTACTTTTTGACATTCATTACCTAAACAAAAGATATTACCTCAAAGCCAATTGATTAAAACATTACATTTAATTATATTTCTTTTTTTTTTTCCTAAGTCATTTCTAAGTCATCTGCACTGTAAAAAATGATTAGTTATTTAAAGCCTTAAACAAGTTGACTTTACAAAAATAATGTAAGTAAACCCATTGAAACATTGGAACTGTTAAGTTGACCTAATTTTTATAATTATGCAAATTGTACTCACTTTTTTAAAATAAAAGTCACTTTTTTACCTAATACACCTTTACTATATTTGTTTTTCCCCCAGCTTTTCTGTATCTTGCAAAATGACATACAGTAAAATAATTCTGCTCTTCCAGACTCCAGTGTGTCTTCTAAATTCAATACAGGCTACAATTGTAGATTCTATAGACTAAATGAAGCACCAAATATGTAACATTGTTATAATTACAGTAATTATTTGAAAGCAGATGTGCTAAAATAATCTGACACTGTAAAAAGGTATCGGTTGACTTTAAAAAAGTGAGTAGAATTAGCATAATCATAAAAATTAAGTCAGCTTAACGGTTCCAAGTTACAATGGGTTTACTTACATTAGGAAATTCAACTTGTTGGTTTTAAGCCAATTAGTTTAATCGCTTTAAGGAACTAATCACTTTTTTTACAGCGTTTGTACAAAACAGATGACTGCAATGCTAATAGACCGAATTAAAGCAGCTGTATTATGTTCCACCAACAAAAGAAATCTGTCAAAGATCATGTATCAAATCAAAATCAAATCAAATCACTTTTATTGTCTGATCATCAGCAGTACGTGTATGATGAGTGTAAAGCTTCCAGACAGTGCTGGCTCCAGACAGTGCAAAATACAACAACATACTTCAAAAAACAAAACAATTTACAATTAGCAACCTTGACAGTAATAAGTAAAAGACAATAAATACTTGAAAGAAAGACAATAAATGTGTTAAGAAAAACACACACTGCTGTAGGCACAGATTAATCAATCAATCAACCTTTATTTATATAGCACTTTACTACAACCAAAGTGCTTCACACAAGTAAAAACAAATTATACAACACAACAAAAAAATCTGACAATGCAAAACAATACAAGAAATATCAGTACAATACAACAAACATTAAAACATGAAGAAGTGTCAGTGCCATGCATTAAAAACCAATTTTAACAAGTGGGTCTTAAGCTTGGCATTAAAAAGTGGCAGGTCAGTGATTGTATGAAGCTCAGGAAGGTTATTCTAAAGTTTAGGACCTGCCACTGCAAAAGTTTGACTTTTGGTGCAAAATTATTACATAGGCAATATTGTTATTGATAATATTGTTTTTGACAATAATGTTAATGATGTATAGTTGAAGTCAGAATTATTAGCCTCCCTGTTTGTTTTTTCCCAATTTCTGTTTAACGGAGAGAAGATTTGTTCAGCACATTTCTAAACATAATAGTTTTAATAACTCATCTCTAATAACTGATTTACTTTATCTTTGCCATGATGACAGTACATGATATTTTGCTAGATATTTTTCAAGACACTTTTATACAGCTTAAAGTGATATTTAAAGGCTTAACTAGGTTAATTAGGTTAACTGGGCAGGTTAGGGTAAGTAGGCAAGTTATTGTATATCAATGGTTTGTTCTGCTTAAAGGGGCTAATAATTTTGACCTTAAAATAGTGTTTAAAAATTCAAAACTGCTTTTATTCTAGCCGAAATAAAGCAAATAAGACTTTCTCCAGAAGATAAAATATTATCAGACATACTGTGAAAATTTCCTTGCTCTGTTACACATTATTTGGTAAATATTTAAAAGAGAAAATAAAATATCAAAGGGCGGGGCTAATAACTCTGCCTTCAACTGGATATAACTACATCATTATGGTAACAATTGCACATTTTTACTTTTAAAATGTTTAAGAGACAAGTTCAACACATGAATACTGAAATGTGCAAATGCCTGCAAGTATGAATTACTGTTAAAGTGCCTTGCTGCATTTTTTGTCTTTTTTCTTTCTTTTTTTTTTCTCCAGTATGTCAAAATGCATTTTTAGTTGTGTTCTCTTGTTTTAACCTTGCTAACCTCATCAAGCCTGCCTGACACAAACATCGATCCCAGATCTTATTAGAAGCACTTCCTCTGCTCTACAAAACCCCCAAACAAGTAGGAGTGCATCTGAGGCACTTTTCAGGAAAGAAGCTGCCAGCTTTATTTTTTGTTTCTTTATTTATTTCTTTATTTATTTTTTTATATAGCTCAAAGTTTATAATTAAGTGTTCAAACTAAGTGCAGTTACATTAGATTCTCTGTGCGCTCAAGTGTGATATTTACACAGAAACTTGCAGCATGAAATAAATAGATGTTCAGAGTACTGAGGAAATAAAGTGTTCCCTTCAAACAATTGTAAATGTGAATTGAGTGGCTAAACATGAGTGCATCTTTATTTATTTATTTATTTATTTATTTATTTATTTATTTATTTATTTATTTATTTATTTATTTATTTATTATTTATTTATTTATTTATTTATTATTAATTTATGCATTTATTTATTTATTCATTTATTTTAATGTTGAAAAGTCTAAATGTTATGAGTTAAGTGTGAAAATGTGTTAAGAAATGTATTTTTATTTATTTATTTATTTATTTGTCTGTCAACAACTCAGTATCAAGGCCATAGAATCTATTTTTTATTTTTATTATTTTATTTATTCATTTATTTATTTATTTTAATAATTAAGATAAGTATGAAAATGTGAGTTAAGTGTGAAAATGTAAAATGTATTTATTTATTTATTTATTTATTTATTTGTTTAATTCTCTGTCAACGACCCAGTATCAGGACCATAGCATGTATTTTGTTTATTTGTTTATTTATTTATTTGTTTGTTTGTTTGTTTGATTGTTTGTATTTTTTAAATTAATGTATTTATTTTATTTATGTTATTTATTTATTCTTTTCTGTCATCAACCCAATATCAGGACCATAGCGTGTATTTAATTTAATTTAATTTAATTTAATTTAATTTAATTTAATTTAATTTAATTTAATTTAATTTAATTTAATTTAATTTAATTTAATTTAATTTAATTTAATTTAATTTAAATGTTTTTATTAATTATTTTTGATTTTATTTATTTATTTCATTTATTTATTTATTTATTTATTTTATTTTTTTTGTCAACAACCCAGTATCAGGACCATAGCGTTTGTTTTATTTTATTTTATTTTATTTTATTTTATTTTATTTTATTTTATTTTATTTTATTTTATTTTATTTTATTTTATTTTATTTTATTTTATTTTATTTTATTTTATTTTATTTTATTTTATTTTATTTTATTTTATTTTCCATTAATGACCCAAGGCCATAGGGTGTGTATTTATACAGTTTTGCTTATTTAAAATTGTAGAAAATTTTAATGGCCAGCTGTGAATATGTTCTACATGTGTATCTGTACATATATATATATAACACACATGCAGAATGTATTCATAGCTGCCCATTTAAAAAAAATCCTAAAGGTTTAAATATGTAAAACTGTCAGCAAATCACATCAGTGGACGTTAACATAACCCCACAATCCAACACACCAATTCAAGCATTAAAGCAGTGTGAAGTCTGAAGAAGAGGGTCAAAACAGAACAAACAATAGCCTATCACTTCTAAACAATCATGTTTTTTATTTAAGTTGACCTCAGAGAACAGTGCAATATGGGAGCATGTGTTAAGACTACTCTTCTACTAAATGCGTTTGTTAAATGAACATGAAACAGATGTGTTTGATAATATTTTCTGCTCTCATCTTCCTAATTTAAGAGTCCCGGGTGTCTTGGATTTACCCCGCAGGCGGTATAATAGAAAATGGCATGGCTCAGGCACCTTTTGTAAAGCAGACGTGGTGGAAATCTTGTAGAAGTGACGCAATCCCTTTAATGTGATTTCTTCTGCTTAAGATGATAAAGAGGGATTACTTCAAGAATTAGCAGCCAGCCTTTACCTGCAACATGTCACTTCCCAGAATGCCTTGAGAAAGTTAACTAGCCTCCGATTTATCACCCTTACTGAAAGCGCTGTTACGGTGGTGACAAAGGAAGCCACGTTTGACTAGTTTGCCCCGTATTATCCCGTTACACAGGCTAATGAGGTAAGTGATTAGCATGTCAGGCTTCCTCTAATAGCATGCGCTGGGATTCGCGATGATTTGTTTCGTCAAGCCATCGTTGCCTGTGCCTGCAATTCATCTGAGGGCGACAGCGGTGATAGGCGAAGGGTGTAAATCACAGATCATCACCGTTGCAGTTGCAGATTCACTGCAATTGATCTGTTCAAGCTCAAATCGTAGAATTTATTCAGGCACAATATCAAAATTAACTAAATAAATGGACTTTAAGTTTGTCCTATTATATTATATTATATTATATTATATTATATTATATTATATTATATTATATTATATTATATTATATTATATTATATTATATTATATTATATTATATTATATTATTATAAATTATATTATATTATATTATATTATATTATATTATATTATATTATTATATATTATATTATATTATATTATATTATATTATATTATATTATATTATATTATATTATATTATATTATATTACATTAAATTATATTCAATTAAATGATATTTTATTATATTATATTATATTATATTATATTATATTATATTATATTATATTATATTATATTATATTATATTATATTATATTATATTACATTACATTACATTACATTAAATTATATTGCATTACATTACATTACATTACATTACATTATATTACATTACATTATATTATATTATATTATATTATAATATATTAAATTATATTATATTATATTACATTTTATTATATTATATTACTAAGCAGAAGGCAATACATTATTCATTCATTTTCCTTTTGCTTAGTCCCTTATTTATCAGGGGTCTCAACAGTGGAATGAACCACCAACTAGCCCAGCATATGTTTTACGTAGCGGATGCCCTTCCAGGACCAACCCAGTACTGGGAAACAGGGGGGGAACATGCAAACTTCACACATAACTGCCAACTGGCCCAAACGGGACTCAAACCAGCGACCTTCTTGCTTTGAAGCTATCATGCTACCCACGGTGCCACCGTGTAGCCCTTTATTATATTATATTATATTATATTATATTATATTATATTATATTATATTATATTATATTATATTATATTATATTATATTATATTATATTATATTATATATATATATTATATATTATATTACATATTCATTCATTCAATCCCAATCTGGGGTCACCACAGCAGAATGAACCGCCAACTTATCCAGCACTCCACATAGAAATGCCAGCCTCTGGTGGATTCGCGAAAACAAAAACTGCAAAAAAATTTACCTCCTGGGAAGTACGTGGCGCTCTCCAGAAACGTATACAGCGGTACGTTTTCAGAATGAGCCTGGGTTGGAACAATTCATCTGTGCATGTTATTAAGATTAATAAACTAATTTCGAGCCGGTCTCACAGTAACTAATCAGGATCTCCCGATCATATGATTCCTAAGTTACTATAAAACACCACTGTCTTCAGTCCACCCCCCCCCCCTTTTTTTTTCCCAATAGTGTCTGGATGCAGCCTTTATGTTGCAAGCTGAAATGGCATCACTCAGCGATACAATGTCAGACACATAATGCAGTGAATGGAGTGCACTTAATGGAGTGAGTGGCATCACTGTAGGGTAGGGTTAGGGGTGGGGTTAGGTGAGCGTATTAAAAAGCATTGGACACAGCTCAGATTGCACTGCACCAAGTCTGCATCCAGACCCCTCTCCTTTTTCCTCCCCCTTCTCCTCCTTTTTCATAGATTGGGTGGCACGGCGGCCCATTGGTTAGCACTGTAAGCCCCACAGCAAGAACACTGCCCTGGTCCTCGCCAGGCTGGTGGGTGTTTCTGTGCGGAGTTTATATATTCTCCCTGTGTCCGCGTGGGTTTTCCCCAGGTCCTCCGGTTTCCTCCTGCCATCCAAAGATATACATAATTCATATCAGATTAAACAATTCGGGCACTTGTCTAGCTCCCTTCCTTCTTAAGTGGTTTCTCTTAGCTACTGCAGCCGGGGAGTTTGAGATCTTCCTGAGCTCAGGCTCCCCTCTCGCTCTACGAATGGGATGGAGCCCTGGGCTCGAGGATCCCTTGAGCTCAGGGCTCTCTCCTGGGACAGCATGCCAAACAACCATTTGATAAACCATCAGCTAAGTGTGAACTCTTGAAGAAAAAAAAGTTTGCCCTCATAATCTAAAATTGAAATCTGAAAATGCACTTCCTGTTTGTTTTCAGTTAAATTCTCAGATTACGCCTGTCTCGTGTATTGGGCGTGGCTAACATACTTAACCACACCCCTCCAACTGTCAGTTTTGACAGCAGTATGACAACAAACAGAAATGGTGGAGGAGGAGGTGTATGTTAAGTTGTAATAACTCTCCCGAAACCCATTTCCGATCTTTCTAAATGATACTGATGATGACTTTACTACATCCAATCAGCTCGCAGTAGAACAACAAGCCACGCCCATTGTTTTCTCACAATATTCCATTTCCACTGCATCACAATACAGCTTCCGGTTCATGCAGACTTTAAGTCACACAGTTTTGAAATAGCAATAAATGATGAAACTCTGAGATCTTAAAAATACATGCGATGTCACAAATGCCAAACTAATGAAATTCTATCTAAATGACCTTTGTAAGCATCTCGGGTGTGCAGGAGGGTGGATCTCTCCAGATGAGGGTGAACAGTACAGACATGGACTACAAAGCTCTTCTTGTTTACCTGCTAGCCTCTTTCAAACAGTCTTGTCTCTGCAGATCAAAGCGTTTTCTACATCTAGTCTCTTTGAAAAACACCCCCCCCTGCTGCCTTACAAGTTACGGCAATACTAAGGATTTATTAAATATTTCATACTCCTTAAGAGTGAACAGGTGAGACTGTCAATGATAAACCCTGGAGTTTGCAGACTCCCTCTATCACAAGGACATACTTAAATAATGAAGGTTTATGGGCTGTGAAATAAGACTCTGGTGCTCTGGTACAGCAGGGAACATCCCACACTTGGCTCTAAATATGTTATAAAGCTGTGTGTCTGCCAGTGATGTTTACATTGGGTTGATAGTATGACACATTACATAGTAACATTCACACACATAAACTGTTTGGAGTTACATCACAAATACGTATATGCATTTTGCAATACACTTTTATCTTACTGTCACCATCCCACCACCAGGATGCTTACGTGAACTTTTTTTGCAATAAAATCCTAATTTAATCATGACAAACTATATATTGTTAGAAAGGTCTAAGACATCTGAATGCATATTTCACCACAGTTTTGATTTTTTATTTATTCTTTGTCATGTAGGAAGAGTAATGGATTAAAAGGCAGTTACTGTCATCATACAACCTGTGGGAGCATTTACGTTTACATATTGAAGCAGTAATATTATAGTCTAAACATATAGCATTCATGACAAATCATATATCATATGAAAGCTTAAAATGTCTAGTTTCCATATAGTGTGACGGTTTTTGATAGGTATTATTGAGAAACAGTTATTTATAATTTTCATTACTAATCCCAGTTGTAAAGTATTACTTTGCTAAAGCAATCCACGTGTAAAATTTAGTTTTAACGTTTTTTTAGCATGCTATTTTAGGAACTAAATTCAAATCAAATACCACCAAACTGTTCATATCACTGTAGAATAGTATGTCTAAAAGTCAAAAGTATTAAAACATCTGTGCATATTGTATAGTCATTCTGATTCTGATTCTGATCAATGTCATCCGGTGGTAATGTTTGGTACTGCAGTCAAGCAAAATCTTAATGAAAGCATTTTTTTTAGGATACCAACTTCATATTTGGAATGTAATTTGTTCAGAACCTTAGCTTTGATTTCATGTCAATTTTAGGGTAAAAACATAAAATAAAACTATTATATCAAATAACATATGTCATATCATACAGTATACATTTGTTGTTGTTGTTGTTTTTTTTTTTTAATTTCCATAGACGTAAAGGCACATCGCTTTTTCACTTCAGCTACTATCTGACATCTGTTATCTTATACATGAGACGGAGCTTAAATCTGTTCACCAAAGCATTGAAGACTGGCAATCATTTAGGTTGAACATGTTCAAAAAGTGATGACGGCAGTAAAGTTTTGGACAGAGACTTTTTGCCTTATTGTGAAGCAAAAATATACATTCTGTAGGAGTTTCTAGCCTGTTATCCTCACCAAAGCTGCATTTATTTAGTAATTGTAAAAAGTAAAAGATATACCAAAATAATAGGAATAAATAACATTTAAATTTTACAAGTTCCTGCATAGATCTCGTGGGCCAGCCTGAACACTAACAGTCACTGTACTGCCACCAGGACGCAGTTTGTTTACATAAATGTTTACATCAAATTTATGCAAAAATTGTAGAAAAACCTACTCTAATCATGACAAAAAAAAAAAAAAAAAAAAAAAAAAAAAAAAAAAAATATATATATATATATATATATATATATATATATATATATATATATATATATATATATATATATATATATATATATATGTATATATGTATATATCGTCTGAAAGGTCTAAGGATTTAAATGCATATTTTACCACAGAGTTTTTTTTGTTATATAGAAAGAGTAATATATTAAAATGCAGTTACTGACACCCTAAAACCTGTGGGAGCATTGGCATTTTAAACCATAATATTGTAGTCTAAACATATACAGTAGCAATCATGACAAATTATGTATCATTTGAAAGCTTACAATCTAGTTTCCATATAGGGGGGGCAGATTTTTTTGATAGATATTACTAAGCAACCGTTATTTATTAATGTGCAATACTTAACAGAGTTGTAAATTCATTACTTTGCTACAGCAATTCACATGTAAAGGTTTGTTTCAATGGTTTTACGTTTTTTAGAAGCTAAACTCAAATCAAATACCACATAGAATTGTATGTCTACTTTACAGAAGTCATAAGTATTAAAAAAAACTGTTTATGTTCCTTAAAACATGTATAGTGTATAGTCATAAATGTTCTGCGTTTTATCACTTACGCAACATTGCCCGCATCAGTCCTTTTCTCTCAACATCAGATGCTGAAAGGCTTGTTCAAGCTTTTGTCACGTCTCGTTTATATTTTTGTAACTCTTTATTTGGGGGTCTGCCAGCCAGTTCACTTAAGATTTTACAATATATTCAAAACTCAGCTGCACGTGTGTTAGCTCACATCTCATCTCGTTCTCATCTGTACTCCAACAGTTACACTGGTTGCCTGTTAAGTCACGCATCAATTTTAAAACCTTGATTTTAACTTATAAAGCGGTTCATGGTTCTGCTCCTGATTATATATGTGATCTGATATCTACATTCTCTTCCTCTCATTACTTACATTCCGCTTCATGGCTCACCATGTTTCAGCCTGGTTGCAAACTGAGCATCATGGGAGGTAAGGAATTCTCCTACCTTGCACCTATATTGTGGAATGCTCTTCCCTACTACATCAGGAATGCCAGTTCTTAAAACTCACGTTTTTAGTATTGCTTGTAATTTATAAGACTTTCTTTTTAATTAGTATTTTTTGTATTTCATGTTATATTGTGTTCTGATGCTCTTGTTAGCGCTTTGAGTCTGAGAAAAGCGCACTATAAATAAAATGTATTATGATTATTAAACTGGATGTCATCCGGTAGTGATGTTCGTTACTGTGGACAAAGAAAATTCTTACTGAAGCTTTTTTTTAATTGAGATTCTTTGAATTTGTAATGTAATTTGTTCAGATATTCAGCTTTTCTGTCAATTTTAAAATATGTTTTGTAAAAACTAATTTTTAATACTAAATACTAACTTTATGGATTATAATGACATATACAGTTGTTTTATAAACATTTTTACATAAACTTTTAGGCACATAACTTTTGTTCTATTTCACATTTTGAACATATATATTCAATTATATACAGCATATAATAATAATAATAGGCGACGCAGTGGTACAGTTGGTAGTGCTGTCGCTTCACAGCAAGAAGGTCACTGGTTCGAGCCTCGGCTGGGTCAGTTGGCATTTCTGTGTGGAGTTTGCATGTTCTTCCTGCGTTCGCATTTTCCCCACAGTCCAAAGACATGCGGTACAGGTGAATTGGGTAGGCTAAATTGTCTGTAGTGTATATTTCTGTGTGGAGTTTGCATGTTCTCCCCGTGTTGGCGCGGGTGCTCCGGTTTCCCCCACAAGTCCAAAGACATGTAGTATAGCTGAATTAGGTAGGCTGAATTGTCCATAGTGACTAAGTGTGTATGGATGTTTCCCAGAGATGGGTTGCAGCCGGAAGGGCATCCGCTGCGTAAAACATGTGCTGGATAAGTTGGCGGTTCATTCCACTGTGGCGATCCTGGATTAATAAAGGGACTAAGCCGAAAAGAAAATGAGTGAATGAATAATAAAAATAATAATAAATTACATTTAAATTTGATTGCTGATTTTTCAGAAGCAATTGCTAAAGTATCCATTGTCCATTCTCTGCATAGACTTTCCCCCCCCCAAATGTCAAAAACACTGTTCTGATATTCTACTTCACATTTTGTTAGGAACGGTTTTCTCAGTGGAGTAAAAAATCATTAAAGATGACATTTGTATATAAATTCATATTTGCATTTTGCAATACATGTTTATCCAAAGTGGCTCACCAAAGAGAAATGAAGCAAAGTGTTTTGGAAAGTGACTTTATGTGAAGTAAAACTATACATTCTGGTAAAAGAATTCTGGAATTGATCACTAAAGCTGCAATTATTTAATATTTTTACAAGTATAAAAAAATAAATAAATGAATAAATAAATAAAATACAAAACAAAACTCCATAAAAAAAAATTAAAATAAAAATGTTTGTTTTGCACTGTAAATTTAACTAATACGTTTTTACAAATTTAAGTGGATGGAAAATAGAACAATTTCCCACCTAAACAGTTTCCCACCAAAAAAAAAAAATCAAGAATTGAGTTGTTTTTAAATATTTAGATAAGTAATAAGATAATGTTTAGATAATTAGTTTAAACAAACAACATTTTTTGAGCAAATGTCATTTTCTGAGTGTGTTGTCCTTTTGATTTATTTATTTTTCTTATATTCTGATTAGCTGCTAAATAAACAGCCTGATCTCATGAGGAAACATAAGTACTTTACGTTTTGTCCGTTTAATAGCTAATTTGTACAAATCTGTACGAGTTGAGTCATTTGAATATGTTAAATTTTAGAAAGGAGGCGTGGCACCCAATCCCGCCTTTAGGGAGTTCATACGAATTAACCACTAAATCAAAAAGTTATGAATTGTCGTGAGATTGTGTTAAAATAAACTATTTGCCCCCTCAAATGTCAAAAGCAGATATATTTCTATACATATAGCAGATTATATTCATATTTTAGTTTCTTTGGAGCAGATAAAATCATTAAAGTTGTGATTTTTAGATTATTAAAGGCATTTTTTGCTTAATAAAACTATTAAGTATGTGTTTTAACCATTGCTTTAATCTGTTATACAAAAATGTATCCTGTAGCACAAATATTGAATAAATAAAAAAGTAAGACCCAGTGTAATATGTGTAACCATAGTGACACATTGCACCTTAATAAATCTTTGAAACAATTAATTATCAACACTATTTGGCTAGTTAATTGTTTTTGTTTCTTGTTTTCTTTCCAGCAAAACACTTCACATGAGCTTTGTGTTTGTATTTCTACTCAATACTTCAATATTTGGGTACTGGCCCATACTGCCATATTGCTGAAATGTTTCTAGGCTATAAAGTGGAACAATCGGGTTTCAATAGTAAAAAACCTCATTCATTTTTTCCATAGGGAAATCGTTTTCTAACAAAAGCAGACAAACCTTTTGTGACGGACCTTTTGTGAGCTCTGAAGTTGTAAATCGATTGTATATGCTTTTGTTGAAACCATGTGTTTGTATTTAATTTGAAAACACTTGTGTTGTATATGCTTTTGCTGAAGCTGCGTGTTTGCATTTAATTTTAAAACAATTGCGTTTATAAAGTAGTATAATTTTTGCAGGAAACTACATTAACCATGAAATGTCCACCTATATCAGAGAGCTGGTGCAAGCTATGTGATTCAAATTACATCTTTAGCTCCACCCACTCACATAGATGACCAGCAATGACATAATCATGCATATTTAGCAGTAAACTTGGAATGTACTGATTCTATAGATACACTAACAGCTCTAAATGAATCTGGGATTTAATTAAATCAAATAGAATTGTTTGTAATCTGCAATGATTCATGGGATTGTAGGCATTTTTCTCTTGAAAGCTGTTAAGTACACAGTATATTTTTGTATTTTTGTCTGTTTTTTTTTTTTTTTTTTGTCAAAGATCAAAGTGTGTACTGTTGTTGGTTGGTTTGATTTACAGCTTTTGCTGCTTTGCTAAAAACATAATCACAATTAAATGAAATGTAAAAATAAATATAATGAATATAAAAAAATAAATATACTACTACTACTACTACTACTACTACTACTACTACTACTACTAATAATAATAATAATAGTAATAACAAACAATGAATAAAAAACAAATAATAAAATAAATGATAATACAAAATAATATAATTAAAATAAATAATAATAAAAAATTAAATTAATAATACTTATATTAAATAAATAATTAATAAAAAATAAATAATTCTATCTATAATAATAATAATAATAATAATAATAATAATAATAATAAAAATAAAATAAATAATACATATGAATAAATTAATACAAATACGTAGTAATAAAATAAATAATAAAACTGTAAATATTATTATCAAAATAAATAATAATGCAAAATGTAATTAATAATAATCATAATAATAATAATGAATAAAAATAATTAATAAAAATAAACAATAAAATAAATATTAACTTAAAGTAATACTATTATAATAATAAATTATTAAATAAATAATACATTTAAATAAAATAATACAAATAAGGATTAATCAAATAAATAATAAAATAAATAAAAAAATATATATGTATATATATATATATATATATATATATATATATATATATATATATATATATATATATATATATATATATATATATATATATATATATAACATAAAATAATATAATAATAAATGCATAAATAAATAATACAAAATGTAAATAAATTAATACAAATAATACTAATACAAATAAAATAAATAAGTAATAATAATAATAATAATAATAATAATCATATTGATGATGTTGATGAATAAATAAATAATTAATATAATAATTAATAAAGTAAATAACATAATAATAATAGTAATAATACTTATAAAAATAATAAAATAAATAATAGAAAATGTAAATAAAATAATAAAAAGTAGACAAATAAATAATCAAAAATGTAAATAAAATAATAAAAATAAATACTAATAACAATAATAATGAATAAATAAATAATTAATTAAAATAATGAATAAAATAAGTAACATAAAATAATAATACTAGTTATAATAATAATAATAATAATAATAATAATAATAATAATAATAATAAAATAAATGATAGAAAATATAAATAAAATAATAAAAAATGAACAAATAAATAATCAAAAATGTTAATAAAATAATAAGAATAAATACTAATAAAATAATTATGATGAAAAAAATAATTAATAAAAAAAAAAAATTAAATAACATACTGTATAATGATAATAGGCAGTGGGTAGCTACGCAGTGGGTAGCACGATCGCCTCACAGCAAGAAGGTCGCTGGTTCGAGCCTCGGCTGGGTCAGCTGGCATTTCTGTGTGGACTTTGCATGTTCTCTCGGTGTTGGTGTGGGTTTCCTCCGGGTGCTCCGGTTTCCCCCACAGTCCAAAGACATGCAGTACAGGTGAATTGGGTAGGCTAAATTGTCCGTACTGTATGAGTGTGAATGAATGTGTATGGATGTTTCCCAGAGATGGGTTGTGGCTGGAAGGGCATCCGCTCTGTAAAACAAGTGCTGGATAAGTTGGCAGTTCATTCCCCTGTGGCAACCCCTGATTAATAAAGGGACTAAGCCGAAAAGAAAGTGGATGAATGAATAATAATAATAATAATAAATTAATGAATAAATAAAATATAATAATGAAAAAAGTGGACAAGCCTTAATGCACTATATTCTGCCAGGCGGTCGCTAGGGAGTTTTACTATTCTTTTCTCTTTTTCTACATATCACTAACATCCCTTCTTCATTACAAAGACAACATCTATTAAATTGCCAACCATAATGTTAACACGTCTACGTTTTGCATCCCGAACTCTGTGTGAGCTTGCAGTATTTTAGACTGACCCTCACACTGTATTCTGTTGCTCTTGGCCTCTCTCCACTTGACCTGGCCTTGTCATTCAACCTGAAAGAAGATTAAGCGTGTCCACAACAGACGCCTGCACACTCGATGTTGTAAGCCAACCGTATTTAGAGCACGCTCACATTTACCTACTTCCGTGTTTGACCTGTGGATTACAGACGCGTTTCTCTAATCCCTCATGCAGAAATCACACACACGCCTACACTCAGAAAACCTAGGGATACTGTACACCAGTGAACACCAAATATAACAGGCTTACACTGAGGGAACAGGATTTACCAAGGTGTGTGGTAGATTAGGGCAGTGAGTCGCTCACCGGATGCATTCATTTGAAGAAGCGTAATGACAGAACATTGGCTAACTGGAGGAAAGCATGCTGGAGCACTTGTGAATGAGGCCTATGGATGTTTTGCATGAGCAATTCCAGAGTTATGGATGTCACGTTTGCAGTAAAAACTCAAAATTATAAATTCACATGGAAAGTATATGAAGAGTTTAGATGCAAAAACCTCTTAAAGCCATCTTAAATCCATTTTCTTCTAAAATTAGCAATTTTCCCGGACTCCCGTGTGTAGGCTCAGTAATTTTACTTTTATAGTGATGAATAAGTTATTTTCATTGCCTTTCAAGTGAAATAACTGAACATAAACATAGGTGGCTAATTAAAAATGCTCATTTTAGGTGAACATTTCATTTTTTAAAATTGTTTTTATTTTTTATTTTATTAGAATATGCAAAAAAAGTACGCAAATTGGGATCATACAAATAAAAAGACAAAGAAACTAACAAAAAAAAAACCCAAAAAAGTATAGTCAGGTACTGGCGGGTGCGGGTATGTCTGTGTGCATGTAAAGGTAGCTTGATGGATAAGTCAGAGTACATGCATATGGGACAATAACAGTCAATGAATGAAGCAAGTATCATACATATAGATAAAACAAAAAAGAAAGCAGTCAGTGGTAAGGAGTGACAACAACGCTTGTATTGTATGATAGTAATAATGACAGTAAAAGAAAAAAGGACAACAGTAATAATAACTGACAACAACAATAATAATAAATCACAAGTACTACAACTACTACTACAGAAAGTTACAAATATTACAACTACTGCAGCTACTACAGCTACAACCACGACTACTACTACTGATACTACTACAACAATGACTACTACTACTGATACTACTACAGCGTTTACTACAACAACATCTACTACAACTGATACTACTACAACTTCTACTACAACTGATACTACTACAACAACGTCTACTACTACTAATACTACTACAACAACGTCTACTGCTACTGATACTACTACAACAACGTCTACTGCTACTGATACTACTACAACAACGTCTACTGCTACTGATACTACTACAACAACGTCTACTACTACTGATACTACTACAACAACGTCTACTGCTACTGATACTACTACAACAACGTCTACTGCTACTGATACTACTACAACAACGTCTACTGCTACTGATACTACTACAACAACGTCTACTGCTACTGATACTACTACAACAACGTCTACTGCTACTGATACTACTACAACAACGTCTACTGCTACTGATACTACTACAACAACGTCTACTGCTACTGATACTACTACAACAACGTCTACTGCTACTGATACTACTACAACAACGTCTACTACTACTGATACTACTACAACAACGTCTACTGCTACTGATACTACTACAGCAATCACTGCCACTACAACATCTACATCGACAACATCTACTATTTCTGATACTACTACGCCGACAATGACTACTACAACAACAACACCTTTAATACTTCTGATACCACTATTCCAACAACATCTACTACTACAGAAGCTACTACAACTACTACTTCAATAATCCCAACTACAACTACAATCGTTACTACTACAATGACTACTACTACTACTACTACTACTACTACTACTACTACTACTACTACTACAACAACTACAGCGACCTGAATAATGACAATGGTATAAATACTTATAATAATGATAATGAAGAGATAACAGGAGGGCAAGTCAGAACAGTAATAATAATGATAACAAAAGTAAAAGTAATACTATTATAGATGATAGTGAGGAGGTGAGGGGAGGTTGGGAAATCAGGAAGAAGATAAATAATGATAATAATAATAATAATAATAATAATAATAATAATAATAATAATAATAATAATAATAGTAAGTAGAAGAGGAACGATAGGAAATAGAAGAAGAGAAGAGGTGAACATTTCCAACGGCATGTAAAGGTTTTTGAATCTGAACTCTTCATATGTTAACATGGACAATACCAACCCAGGCTCATTCTGAAAACGTAGTCCTGTGGATGTTTCTGGAGACCGCGAAATACGTCCCGGAAGATACGTATTTTTGCAGTTTTTGTTTTCACGAAGCCACGAGAGGCCGCTGCGTGCGCTTTTTCGTATCTCAATTTTCTCTTGCGAGTGCCATTCGCGCCCGCTGTTCTTGCGTAAACCCACCAGAGGCCGTTGTCGACTGAATGTCTGTCTGACTGGATGAATGACTGGATGACCAATAGTCAGACCCACCCTCCTCCTTCCCTAAACCCAACCAATTTTAACGATTGACCTGCCCACCCACTTACTTCCCTAAACCCAACCAACGATTTACAAAAGACGTCCAGAAAAAGTAAAGCCCTCGTCTGATTTTTACCACGTTTTCAGATTTTACCACATTCTCACCCTGTTATTTACTCGTTCATTTTATTTTTTGGAAAAATAAGAATTTTTGTCTTACCTGATTTCTGGACCCGTTCTTCCCCGGACTCGAATCCTGTCATCGTGGTCATCTCCTCTCTGCGTCACAAGTCCGCCGATGTACACGACAAGCTAACTGGACAAACTGGTTGCTGCGGGAAAGCCCTCCACACGGGGTAAGCTGTCAGCCAGTAAGTGCGAAAAGGAACGGCATCACACCGCCCCGTAGCGTTCGTTAAAAAAAAAAAATTAAATGCAGCCATACACACTCCCGGCTACATAATTCGCGGTCTCCAGAAACGTCCGTGGGACTACGTTTTCAGAATGAGACTGTTGGACAAAACATTGCCACAGTGGGTAGCACAATCGCCTTACAGAAAGAAGGGCACTGGTTTGAGCCCCAGCTGGGTCAGTTGGCATTTCTGTGTGGAGTTTGGATGTTCTCCCCGTGTTTGCGTGGGTTTCCTCCGGGTGCTCTGGTTTCCCCCACAGTTCAAAGAAATGTGCTTCAGGTGAATTGATTAAGCTAAATTGGTCATAGTGTCTGTGTGTGAATGAGAGTGTATGGGTGTTTCCCAGTGATGGGTTGCAGCTGGAAGGCCATCCACTGTGTAAAACATATGCTAGATAAGATGGCGGTTCATTCCGCTGTGGTGACTACCTGATTTTTAAAGGGACTAAGCCAAAAGAGAACGAATGAATATAATGGTGGTTATTGGAAGTAAACTGAATGGAGGCGTTTGAGTGAGTTCATAACCAGTGCAAACTGATATAGAGAATGACTCGCTTTGGAGTGCAAATGCCTTTGATTCTCAAACAGCAACATTATGCACTAAAGAAGGCTGAGTGCGTGAAAAGCAAAATATAGGAGCCCTTTAAGTTGCCATAAGAGGTTGAATAGAGCATTTTAACTTAAAACAACACCGCAAACTTTCACCTTTATAGAGTAATAGCAGCATCGGAAATTGCATCATGAATTGGGTCATGACACATATTCGACAGTCCGAAAGTGAAGGACGTTTAATGTTGCAATTCTCTTCCGCTCGTTCAATCCTGAAAGCATGAAAGAGGGAAATAAAGAAGAAGAGACAGGGATAAAGAGGTGTGCGAGCGAAGCCCACATGCGGATCCACAGACAGAGAACATTTGTGATCCGCCTCACTTCACCGTGGGAGAGCGTTTCCTAGGCCTGGATTACCGCAGCACATTCAATAGAGCGCAGACACTTTGTGTGAAAGTGTGTGTACATCAGTGGGAGATAAACACAGGACTGCGAATGCTTATTTTCTCTGCATCAGTAGAAAATCGGGATTCAGCTCCATCTCCTTTACTCTTTCTCTGAAAGTACATGCTGGTTGCAAATGCTTTTATCTCTGGGACTCAAGGACTAAAATGAACACTTGTCAGGCACTAAATGCAAGTAAAATCGTTGGTGAGGATAAACAGCATTAGCTATGTTCCCATCCACATATATTTTGGAATATTGCTTTAAAAAATGCTTAATGGAAATGCCATGGGGTGACATGGTGGCTCAGTGGTTAGCACTGTCGACTAACAGCAAGAATGTTGCTGGTTTGGTCCCGCCTGGGCCAGTTGGCATTTCTGTGTGGAGTTTGCATGTTGTTCCTATGTTGGCGTGGGTTTCCTCCTGTGCTCCGGTTTCCCCCACAGTCCAAAGACATGAGCTATATGTGAATTGGGTAAGCTAAATTGGCCGTAGTGTGTGTGAATGTGAGATTGTATGGGTGTTTCCCAGTACTGGGTTGTGGCTAGAAGGGCATCTGCAGTGTAAAAAGCTGGAATAGATGGTTATTCATTTCACTGTGGTGTCCCATGAAAAATGAATGAATAATGTAAATACCAAGATGCGCATCAATTCTGATTGAGTTGGATAAACTTTTTACAATCCAGGCTCATTCTGAAAACGTACCTCTACAGACGTTTCTGGAGACCGCGAAATACGTCCCAGCGGCACGTTTTTCTGCAGTTTTTGTTCTCGCGAATCCGCCAGAGATCACTGTGTTAGCTTTTTGAGATCTCAAATTTCCCTCGCGAGTGCCATTCGTGCCTGCTGTTCTCGTGTAAACCCACCAGAGGCCGCTGTCGACTCACTT
>NC_079446.1:42140229-42142729 GCF_903798145.1 Danio aesculapii
GGAAACCCACGCGAACACGGTGAGAACATGCAAACTCCACACAGAAATGCCAGCTTACTCAGCCGAGGCTTGAACCAGCGACCTTCTTGCTGTGAGACAATTGTGCTACGCGCTGCGCCACCGGGCTGCCTCTATATTATGCTTTTATGTTTGTTTTTTTTACTTTTATAAAATGTTTAAACAATAATCAAATTAGGATGTTTAACTTTACATTTCAAAGTGCTGAAATTTACTGTAAGTTGACTTAAGTTCAAGATATATTTGATCAAATTTCATAAATTGTGTTCAATGGCAGTTTTTCAATTATGTTTCTGAAATGTACTTGTATATATCATGAACACGTGGTCTTGTGCATCATTCACATGTACAACAGAGACACTCCGGCCTCCATACTAGTTTGGAAAACTAGTCCTGTCTGCAAAACTCATTTGCATAATCCAAATAAGTCAGTAGACTTTGTTTCAAAAAGTATACAACTGTCCAAACCATTACCACAATCTCTTTGGCAATGCTGTTATATAGGTATTACATTTTTGTGATTCAATTTTTGCACACAATTTAATTTTGAGTTTTCATCTGAAAGACAATAAATGGCAGAAAATATGAACTGTGTTCCTCCGCAGTGTTCAGTGCAATGATTTCAATCTCTCTAAAGCTGTACAGTCCAAATCGGCTTTCACACTGGATGCGGAAAGCACTGCTCTATGAAACATGTTTATTTCATTTCAGGGTGTACAGTAGATGTGTGCGTAGCAGTCAAAGTTTAAAACAGCTCAATATAATGGTCTGTGGTAGGAATAGGGCTTTTGTAAATGCATCTGCAATGTATTTCCCCACTCAGGCCTTGCCGTAGTGAGGTATGTAGTTTCAAAATGGCTAATAAGAACTTCAGGTCAACACAATTTGGCTCCCGTTTATTATCTTCTGAATATTTTCAAGTGTTTAACCAAATTCTGCTGGAAAAGTAGTTAAATTACCATGTTCAGCAGCAGCAATAGAATTTAGAAGCATTTAGAATACTACAGATCATGTGATTGACCAGAAGATGTGATGATAATCTGAATTATAAGGTATTAATTTAGCTGAAAATGACAAATTTAAAGCTTAGTATATATCTTCTACATGCATATTTTGTCACTGTTTAAGAGCACAATAGCTTATAGATTACCTTAAGATTAACATACTGACACTAACACCTAAAAAATGATACATTTTGACACTTAAGGTCCAATTTCCCATTCTAGTGGTATTATACAGGCAGAGGTCAGTCAGTTTTTGAGCTTCATTACACATGTGATAAAAGGTAGCCTGAAGCATCCGGTTCTGAGTTCCTGTATCCGTTCATCCTCAGAGAAAAGAGAAACATAAGAATTAGTGTGTTTCTCAAAAGAGGATTTTGCAGCGAGTTCTTGATCTTCAGGCCAAAGCAAAACAACACATAACTAATGCAGGCGTGCCCAGAGCAACTGGTTGGTTTAACGTATTAAAGGAAGTGCAACAAATGAGCAAAAGCACGATCCGCAGGCTGCCTGCAGCAGATGAGGTTAAATGTGTTTGTATGCTGCTCTTGCTGGAGGTTGTTTTTTGCACACTAGAAAAAAGAAAATTGGTTAAACAAATGAAGCAAAACACACTTTTTACATGTGAATAAGTTGACAAACAAAAACAAGCTGACAATTTTAGCACAAAATGCAGCAAGTGTAAATATCACTAGCAGTATAATGACTACTTTGTTAATTTTTAGATATTTATGCCAATGTAAAATGCATTTCTGGATTTGAGTAACATTTACCAATTAAGTTCATTATATGCACAGTGCTCAACTTACAGCTGAAGTCAGAATTATTAGCCCCCCTGAATTATTAGCCCCATGTTTATTTTTTTCCAATTTCTGTTTAACGGAGAGAAGATATTTTTTCAACACATTTCTAATCATAATAGTTTTAATAACTCATCTCTAATAACTGATTTATTTTATCTTTGCCATGATGACAGTAAATAATATTTGACTAGATATTTTTCAAGACACTTCTATACAGCTTAAAGTGACATTTAAAGGCCCTAACTAGGTTAATTAAGTTAACTAGGCAGGTTAGGGTAATTAGGCAAGTTATTGTGTAACGATGGTTTGTTCTGTAGACTATCAAATAAAAATATAGCTTAAAGGGGCTAATAATTTTGACCTTAAAATGTTTTTTTTTTTAATTAAAACTGCTTTTATTCTCACCGAAATAAAACAAAGAAGACTTTCTCCAGAAGAAAAAATATTATCAGACATACTGTGAAAATTTCCTTGCTCTGTTAAACATTGTTTGTGAAATATTTAAAAAAAGAAATTAAAAAATCAAAAGGGGGCTAATAATTCTGACGTCAACTGTATATAAGTACACCACCCACAAATCTATCTTTTAAAATCATATTTTGAATAGGAAGCTGTACAATATTATATTTGTGCCAATACATTAGATTTATCAGCTGAAGCCAAATCTAGAGCTTATCT
>NC_079446.1:42147729-42195229 GCF_903798145.1 Danio aesculapii
GTCCAATTCTCCACTATGTATGTATGTATGTATGTATGTATGTATGTATGTATGTATATATATATATATATATATATATATATATATATATATATATATATATATATATATATATATATATATATATATATATATATATATATATATATATATATATATATATATATATATATATATATACATATACTGGATATTATTGTGAAGAATTGGACTTCATCTAGTGGACCGTTATTTTCAGGAGAGATCATTTTGTTCCAACTCAATTTTGTTTTGCCATCTTGTTGCTTTGTGTGTTATAGAACATTTTATTCTGTTGAGAGGTTTCTGATGATTTCGTATTTATTTAAAATCCCTAGACATTATGTTATTCTCTTCAATAAATGCTTATTTTGTATATTAGGTTGAGTTTTTAGATATAGTCATAGTTTTACACATCAGTTTTGCAATGAAAAGGGACTAAGCCGAAAAGAAAATGAACGAATGAGTTTTGCAATAAACTAAAAGTGGCAATATAGACATTTTAAAGTTTTCTTTAAACATTTTTTTAAAATAACCCCAACTTACACCTGAGGTCAGACATAAAATGAATCCAGGTCTGTCTGAGCTGTGTGTGAAATGTAAAATAGACATTGGAACCTTCTATCATTGCATGTGGAGTTGTCCTTTTATACAGCAGTTTTGGGACTTGATTAGACTGCAGCTCAACGCCATCTTTAAACGTACATTTCGACTGGGAGCAAAGACTTGCTTACTGGGCCTCAATGATGATATACCTTATAATTTTCGGAACAGAGACCTACTGCATATTTTGATTTACTTTGCTCGGAAATGTATCCTTGTAAAGTGGATTAATGAAGAACCGCCAAGTTTAAATAAATGGCTGCTTGCAGTCTGCAGCATAATCCCACTTGAGGCTTTCTCCACAGCTATGAAGAATATATATATGAAATGTAATATGCCTTTTTGCAATAAAATATTGCGTTTTTTTTTTTTTTTTTGTCATTATTAATTTTATTATTATTAGTGTTATTATTATTTATTTGTTGTTTATCTAATTACAATGTAATCTTATTTACTATTATTATTATTTTATGTTTATTTTCCATGTAGGGGTCAGAACTCAAATCACATGTATGACCGATGTTATCTTTCTACTCAATGTAATTTTCTGACATGTTTTTGCACCAAAATGTTCAATAAAAATATATTTGAGAAAAAAAAAATCTCCCCAACATGCATTATGTCCAAAAACAACCCTTTTGTATTAATAACGAAAACAATTAGGTTTTATTTTGATTTGCTAATGTTTATTTTTACTTTTCTATCCTTTGATGATATGGTCAGGAGCGAGCTGGTCATAACATTATATATTTTTTTCGAGATGCAAAGCTGAAAATGGCTTTAAAGGGTTGTTTTTGGAAGACATGGTGCAGTTTTGATGATTTTTAGAAAACTTTAAAGTACTGCTGTCTAGAAATGCCTGTATTGCCACTTTTGATTTAATACATTATTGATACTGTAGGTAAACGTAGTCATTTATCAAAAATATATACATTTATGTTAAAAAAACATCTGTTATTAAAACCTTTACATATTAGTGTGTGGGTGTTTGATGTGCTTTGAGTACCTGTCTAAGATCTTTTAATATCACATTAGTATGGTACTTGAGTTTCTAAGCTGTTATGCTTCATGTGTTGCTCTTTTCTCTGTTCCTTCAGTGTAAAATACTGTCCTTTCTTAGATGCGAGAGGTTTGCTGCATCTGTGTCTCTGGCATATCATGTCGTCTTGATATCTTGTCAGACTCCGGCTGGATGTGTTCGGTTACATCAGCAGAGCTGCGTCTCCAACCCTTTGATATCTGTGTCAGATTTCATCTGCAGACATAAATACTGCTTCTCTCAGGGTAAATATTGATCCTGTGCATCATGTACAGGCACGAGACTCCATTAGTGTCCTCCTAATAATCACATGAATGCATGCACAGCGAGTGTTTATCATCTTTTTTTTCTCTTTGTACTGTATAAAAAGCTTGCTCTTGGTGATGTATGCGTACCTGCTGCTCATATTAGCATTCTGAAGATCACACAGCTAAAATATTGCCTGGGGAATAGCAGTTGCATGTGAGAGTCAATTAAAGACAGCTCGTTAATTAAAATTCTAATTTGATATTGCTGAAACACCTTCGACAGGCGTTCATCACTTCTCTTCCACGTATGTTTCTTGCAGAGGTAGCTTCCTTTATAAAATAAAAAAAAACAGTTTTGATGTTGTACTGTATGATATAGAATTCATACATCAAGATTTTGTGTTAAAAACGATTGGAGAAATTTGTGTTTTAGTCAGAAGGTTAATATTTAGATTGTTTGCACTTGTTGTTTTGTTATAATTATGAATATATACAATACCTGACAAAAGTCTTGTCGTCAATCCCAGTTGTAAGAGCAACAAATAAAAGCTTGACTTCTAGTTGATCATTTGGAGAAGTGTCAGAAAGTAGATTTTTCTGATGAATCATTTGTTGAGTTGCATCCCAATCATCACAAATCCAGTAGAAGACCTACTGGAACTCGCATGCATACAAGATTCTCATAGAAATCAGTCAAGTTTGGTTAAGAAAAAATCATGGTTTGGGGTTACATTCAGTATGGGGGTGTGTGAGAGATCTGCACAGTGGATGGCAACATCTCAGCCTGAGGTATCAAGACATTTGTGCTGCCCATTATATAACAAACCACAGGTGAGGGCAAAATCTTCAGCAGGATAGCGCTCCTTCTCATACTTTAGCCTCCACATCAACGTTCCCAAAAGCAAAGAAGGTTAAGGTGCTCCAGGATTGGCCAGCCCGTTCACCAGACATGAACATTATTGAGCATGTCCGGGGTAAGACGAAGGAGGAGGCACTGAAGATTAATTAAAAGAACCTTGATGAACTCTGGAAGTCCTGCAAGAATGCTTTCTTTGCCATTCCAGATAAATTTGGGGCATCACTGTGGTGCAGTGGGTAGCACGATCGCCTTACAGCAAGAAGGTCGCTGATTCAAGCCTTGGCTGGGTCAGTTGGTAGTTCTGTGTGGAGTTTGCATGTTCTCCCCTTGTTGGCGTGGGTTTCCTCCTAGTGCTCCGGTTTCCCAAACAAGTCCAAAGACGTGGTACAGGTGAATCAAATAAACTAAATTGGCCGTAGTGTATGTGTGTGAATGTGAGAGTGTATGGGTGTTTCCCTGTGGGTTTCTGCTGGAAGGGCATCCACTGCTTAAAAACGTATTCTGGATGAGTTGGCGGTTCATTCCCCTGTGGCGACCTCAGATTAATAAAGGGACTAAGCTAAAAAGAAAATGAATGAATGAAAATGCTGTTTTCTGGAACCCATTGACTTTAGTATTTATTTTTTTTTCTTATTGTGGATGTCAATAGTTGCAGGTGTTCAGCTTTCTTCGAAATATATTATATTGTGTTCAGCAGGAGAAAGAAAGAATCTCATAATGGCTTAAAACCACATGTGGGAAAGTAAATTATGAGGTAATTTTCAATTCATCAAGTTCATCTCATCCATTAGAGTTACACGATATTGAAAAAAACTCACATTGTGATAGTTTGTACTTATGCGATATACATATATTGCAAAGTAATTACAATTTCACAAGATGACTTGAATAGCTCTATTTGGAAACAAGATATTATTTTTGATTGACTGGCATGATTCTGTAAGGGAACAAATCATGCACAAAATGTAATAAACAAATTACAAATATAGCTAAATGTAATATAGCAAATATAAAAGTGAAAAGTAGTTTCCAGAGTAGTCAAATCATATTCAGGTACAGAAATTGAAAAAAAAATCTAATATAAAATAGCACTGCAAAGACTTTCCTCTTTAAATAGTTCAACACAATTATTTCCTAATAATGTTACAAACTGAAAAAAATGCTTGTGTCTGAATGCCTTAAACTCTCTTAGGGCTTAAAAATGTGCAAATGAAAAACTTTTACTCCATGGCTAAACTCTGAAGTAACTTCACAAATCATGTATTTTGAACTGTGGCTATATAATTCCAATATATAGGCAGGATGGTGACTAAGATGGAGGAGGAGACATTGAATCCAAAGATCTTGATGAACTTGAAGAACGCTTTCTTTGCCATTCCAGATGAATTTGGGGTGTCACGGTGGTGCAGTGGTTAATATGATCGCCTCACAGCAAGAAGGTCGCTGGTTCGAGCCTCGGCTGGGCCAGTTGCTATTTCTGTGTGGAGTTTGGATGTTCTCCCAGTGTTGGCGTTGGTGTCCTCCGGGTGCTCCGGTTTCCCCCACAGTCCAAAGGCATCCACTATAGGTGAATTGGATGAACTAAATTGGCCATCCACTAGTTAAGTCGTGACGTATAGAATTCTGTTTCCACGTCCGAGCCGTTACTTGTTTGAATTGAGAAAATATTACTCTATCACCACTTTTTAGTCTTATCACACATTAAAGTAAATTGTACTGTATATAAAATCATAGTGTACACACGTCTCTGGACCTGCTGCATCACAGACACCAATATTCTAACCAATATTCTAACAATTTATTTAAATTGTTTAATTTGAATATAAATCACTTTCTGGCTATCGGATATTAGGCATGAATCTATATATTGTGATTGTGATTTTCAACAGTATTACATGGGTTTGTAAATGATTATTATTACCATTTATTGATTCTTCCTATACAGTTTGAGAGAGCACTCGGATTCCGAAGTTGCTTGTATGACGTCACCCTTAACAAGTGGATAGTGCATGAGTGCATGGGCTCTATTTTAACGGTCTAGGCACAAAGTTTGAAGCACAGGGCGCAAAAGCATTAAAGACATGTCTGAATCCCCGTTTGCTATTTTAAGGATGGGAACATACGCTCTGTGCCGCGGCGCATGGTCTAACAGGGTTGAGCTTGTTCTCTTAATGAGTTATAGGTGTGTTTTGAGAATAAACCAATCAGAATATCATCTCCCATTCCCTTTAAGAGTCAGTTGCATCGCTCCATGGCACATTTGCTATTTACATGGCGGACTTTGTAAGTGGAAAAACTGAACACTTCAAAACAGTTAAGAAAACAGTTAAACAGAGCATCTGCAGCAAGAGGACTATGAGCCTCCTCCATTTGGCCTTTACTATCACTATCTCTCTTTTTGCAGATAAGGAAACGGTATTGTACTCTCCACTGAAGACATCCATTAGCCTACATAATTAATATAATTTGTTAAGCGCAAAGATTTGTTTCAAAACTATTTCTAAATTCAGTTCTATTTTCCAGCAAACGAATAAATGAACAATAATAGCGAAGTGTGGTCAAAAATTATATCTGAAGACACGTCCTATGCCCCATATGGTCCAAAACCTGACAGGTGGACAAACCTAAGCTTGTTTTTAATAAAACAAATATAAATATGCATATAATAAATACTATTACTAACAATAATAACATTATACAAATGCTGATTGTCATGAATAAACTGAAAAAAGCCCCCGAGGTGAAGAAGGCATGGAGGTAGTGGTTTTTATATTTATGTAGAAAATAATAATTTTTGTAACATTTTAATGCTTTAATTATTTTCCAATTGTAAAGATATTTGTGTATTGCTCTACATCCTACGTGTTTTAAGCAATGTTTAAGCGAGGTGCACAACTGACACACTCTGCGCTGGACTTTAGACCTGATTTCAGCTGGCCTATTGAGCAGTCTATTTTAGCTCCTCAAAATAGCAACGCGCCAACAATGCGCCTTAACACTCCTCTTTTCCAGACTAGAACACCCTTGAGTCTACAAAGGGGCACAAATAGATTTGCTATTTAAACAATATGGCGGAAAAGGGGAAAAGTAAGGTTGCGCTGGTCTGAAACTAGCAACACATCTTGGAAACACCTCTTGCGCCTTATTGCGCCTGGTGTATGATAGGGCCCTATGTGTAAATATAAGAGTGTATAGGTTATATTGTTGTCGGAAAGGCATCCGCTGTGTAAAACAAATGCAAGAATAATTGGCGATTCATCCCGCTGTGATAACCCCTGATATATAAGGACTAAGCCAAAGGAAAATGAATGAATGAATGAATAAATAATATATGGCTAATCCTAAACTCTATAATCCCAATTTAACAAAGCAGATCCTGCACTGTGACTATTGCGAATGTGCACATTGCGATATCAAAGCCGAAACGATACACTGTGCATTTTCATATTCAGTTTAGTCATTTATATTTTGGTTTTGACTTATATATTGTTAACAGAGCTTATATATAAAGTTTCCACAACCCAAGAAAGTAGAATATTGTTTTTTTTATTCTAGACATTCTAGCCACTTTATATTAGACATGAAAATCTTGTGTTGTTTCTTGTGTTGTGTAAACTATATAAATAGTTTTATGCTATCTATGAAAACTATCTGCAAAAGTTTGAATAGCATCTTTATGCTTTTTAAAAACAAGAAATACCATCAGTTGTAGAACAAGAAAAAAAGCTGTCCCTGAAGCATCCAAACAAAGATGGGCATGAATCAGTGTGGGTTTAAACAGTGTCCTGCTTGAGTACCATTGATTATGTAAAGGGGAGGGTGGTTTGATTAGAATCGCATAATAACTGAAGGACCTTATTTCCTGCGGTTATAATTGTTATTCCTCAGCTGTTTGGGGAGAAGATGATGAAGGTCACTGAAACGTCTCAGAAAGGACGTAACGGGCTCCCACTGGGGGACCTTTGACCCACAGCCTTAAGCTACAATACAAATGTGTGCAGATAGGCTTCTGTACTGACGGAAATTTCCAAGGTCGTTTGATGAGCCTCCTCTAGGGTGATATCACTATGCTTTGTTCTAGGAAAGCGTAATATTTATACTCGGCTTAAATCAAGCCTCTGATGCAGCCTCTAGAGCCGGTTCTCATGAAAAGCGATCTATAATGATTATCTTACTTATTATGCTATTTTAAATTATTCCGTTGTTGTTTTTTGTCTGTGTCCTGGAATTGGTGTATATCCATTCAAGGTCAAAATAGTACATTGAGATTTTCTCGCTATGTCTGAAATGGTTCTTTTAGGACTCCGGTCTCTCTACACCTCTGCTCTTCTCTGATTGGTCGGATCAAAATCAATATTATTAGTATTGTATCTTTCTTTTGGGTGTTAGTATCAGTATGTTAGTCGTAAATGTTCCGTAAGGTGCTTTGAAAAGTATTATTTTTTTGTTCAACATTTGACGTAATGACTGAACTGACTTAATTGAAACACGAAGAGAGGGCAGGACGCTCCTCCAGGGAGTGTAGCTCCTCCCCTTTAAAAAAACAGCCAATAGCGATTTGTTTTTATCACAGCTCTACCAGTGAGAGTGGTTGAGATCAAACGCATCAAATGAAAAGCAAATGAGAAGTGTGTTAAAGGGGGCAGGGCATGTAAGATACTATAGAGCATTTGATTGGTTGAGATTTGAAAAGAAGCTGAAGTATGAGGTGACATGAAAAAAATTGGTGATCCATTTAGGCGGACGTGACAAACGACAAGCTTTGGGTGTTTATATCAGTTTCATATTGTCTATACATGAATTTTGTTAATGTTTTGTAGCACACTAGCTAATAAATATCCTTAAAACGAACAGACTGAAAATATTTCATTTTAATTTCACTGGACCTTTAAGGTTATCTAAAGCTAATGTGCTGATAAACAAAGACACAATTCACATTTAAAATGTGCAGTATTGCATATTATTAAATGGATCTGTGGAATACTTGATTCTGATTGGTCAACCACAGCATTCCAAAGTATGTTATTCCTACAAAAACACTGATTAAACGAATAACAGGCTGTGTAATAAGCAGAATAATGTACATCCAGCCGGTTTTTATAGGGTATATTTTCTCTTATTCGGACCATTCTCTGTAAACCCTAGAGATCATTGTGCATGAAAATCCCAGTAGATCAGCAGTTTCTGAAATATTCAGACCTGCCCGTCTGGCACCAACAACCATGCCATGTTCAAAGTCACTTAAATCACATTTCTTCCCCATTCTGATAATAATAATAATAATAATAATAATAATAATAATAATAATAATAATAATAATAATAATAATAATAATAATAACAACAACAACAACAAAAACAACAACAACAACAATAATAATAATAATAATAACAATAACAACAACAGCAACAATAATAGTAATAACAATAACAATAATAATAACAATAATAATAATAATAATAATAATAATAATAATAATAATAATAATAATAATAATAATAATAATAATAACAATAACAATAA
This sequence comes from Danio aesculapii, assembly GCF_903798145.1. NCBI lineage: Eukaryota > Metazoa > Chordata > Actinopteri > Cypriniformes > Danionidae > Danio > Danio aesculapii. The sequence continues at coordinate 42,156,020 of NC_079446.1, forward strand.
TAATAATAATAATAATAATAATAATAATAATAATAATACATTTTAATATATATTTTTATTTTTATATGATTATTTTAATGATTATTATTATTATTATTGTTGTTGTTGTTGTAGTTGTTGTTGTTGTTGTTATTATTATTATTTTTATTATTATTGGTGCAATAAAAACTGTGTTTTCTCTCATTTTGTCTTTGCTGCAAGGTCTGATACTTTAGGCCCCATCATCACAAACCCCCATCCCCCTCCCACCCCACAAAACTTTTTGTATCACATATCACATAAAAACAAAAATAACATAAAGTAAATGTTAACTGGAAATGCATCACATATTCAAAAATGATAAAAAATTCCCAGATATAATTATTATGTATTTGATTTTGCCTGATTGTCACTGTTGAACTGATGGCCTAAATTCCCTCCCTCCTGATTATATAAGCGTGAAAGTAACCATATTACAGTGTTGCTTTTGAAATGAGTAGAAGTGAACGCTTTGGCCTACTTTTATAATGTTACCTCTAATTATCGGTGATGGATGTTCCATATTTATCTCTGAATGAATCTGACCCAGCAGAGAGTTATTGTACGGTGCTTATTGTATCTAGATATAGACGGTTGTTTGCTCAGGCAATTCAGATGCGGGTAATTATTTTGGTGCTTTATATAGTTGTTTTATTTCTGAGAATGAACGCAGAGGAGGTCAGTGCTTTTGATTTGTGGAGTTTGCAGTCAGTTGTAGAGAAAGTGAAAATGAATGACGTCAATTGCTGTGTTTTTCATCTTCATTCTGATCAAGTACGTATGTGTTAAAAGAAACCAGAAATAGACATCTTTTACATTTGACTTTGAGTATTATGTTGGCATTGGATTGCAATAAAATGTGGTTAAAAGGTTTATGTATTATTTATTTATTTATTTATTTATTATTATTATTTTTTATTGTATTATAATTATCAGTATTATTATTATTACTAGAATTATTCATTCATTCATTCATTTTCTTTTTTGCTTAGTCCCTTTATTAATCTGGGGTCGCCACAGCGGAATGAACCGCCAACTTATCCAGCACATGTTTTACGCAGTGGATACCCTTCTAGGAAACATCCATACACACCCACACACACTCATACACTAAGGACAATTTAGCCTTTCCAATTCTCCTGTACTGCATGTCTTTGTACTGTGGGGGAAACCGGAGCACCCAGAGGAAACCCTACAGCACTACCTACTGCGCCACTGCGTCGCCCCTACTATAATTATTATCTTTTATTATTATTATTATTATTATTATCATCATCATCATCATCATCATTATTAGTAGTAGTAGTAGTATTTAATGTAATGGCAAGTAGCAAAAAACTAAGACCGCTAAAATGTGTTTGTTTTACCACTTTATATTTAATTATTTATTTATTTACCTTAATTGAAACTGTGGTTGGGGCTGCGCGGTGGCGCAGTGGGTAGCACATTCACCTCACAGCAAGAAGGTTGCTGGTTTGAGCCTCGGCTGGGTCAGTTGGCGTTTTTGTGTGGAGTTTGCATGTTCGCCCCTTGTTCACGTGGGTTTCCTCTGGGTGCTCCGGTTTCCCCCACAAGTCCAAAGACAAGCGGTAAAGGTGAATTGGGTAGGCTAAATTGTCTGTAATGTATGAATGAATGTGTGTGAATGAGTGTGTATGGATGTTTCCCAGTGATGGGTTGCAGCTGAAAGGGCATCCACTGCGTAAAACATATGCTGGATAAGTTGGCGGTTCATTCCACTGTGGCGACCCCAGATTAATAAAGGGGCTAAGCCAAAAAGAAAATAAATGAATAACACTGTGGTTGTTTCACCACTAAATACATGTTTTGAATGTATGAATTTACTCACCCAGGCTCATTCTGAAAACGTACCACTATATACATTTCTGGAGAGCACCAAATGCGTCCAAATAGATACTTTTTTCACAGTTTTTGTTTTCGCAAATCCACCAGAGGCCGCTGTGTTTGCTTTTTGAGATCTTAAATTTCTCTCTCGAGTGCCATTCATGCCTGCTGTTCTCATGTAAATCCACAAAAGGTCGCTGTTGACTGACTGACTGATCGACTGATCCACCCTCCTCCTTCCCTAAACCCAACCAATAGTGTTTTCAAAAGCAACTATTGACCTGCCCACCCACTTTCCTAAAATTAACCGGCAGTGTCTACAAAAGCAATTCAGAAAAAGAAAATTCCTCGTGGCAGCCTGATTTTCAGATTTCACTACATTCTCACCCTGTCATTTAGTTGTTTATTTTAGTTTTTGGCTTTTGTTTTGTCTTAACAGCTTTCTAGAACCGTTCTTCACCAGACTCGAACCCCGTCATCGTGGTCAACTCCTCTCTGTGTCTCAAGTCCGCCGACTTGAAGGTTATGTTGGCATTGGATAGCAATAAAATGTAATTAAAAAGTTAAATTATTTATTTATTTATTTATTTATTTATTTATTTATTCATTAATTTATTATTATTATTATTATTATTATTATTATTATTATTATTATTATTATTATTATGTAATGGCAAGTAGCAAATAGTTAAGAATGCTAAAAAAAAATTGTTTTACCACTTTATATTTAATTGATTATTTACCTTCATTAAAACAGTGGTTGTTTTCCCGCTAAATACATTTTTTAAATGTATGTATTTACCAACCCAGGCTCATTCTGAAAATGTACTCCTATATACATTTCTAGAGAGCACCAAATATGTCCAAGGAGGAAAGTTTTTTTTGCAGTTTTTGTTTTTGCAAATCTACCAGAGGCCGCTGTGTACGCTTTTTGAGATCTCAAATTTCTCTCACGAGTGCCATTTGCGCCTTCTGTTTTTGCATAAATCCACCACAGGCTGATGGTTTACCCCTTTTTTAGATTTTTTCCACATTCTCACCCTGTTATTTACTTGTTTTTTTTATTTTTTGGCTTTTGTTTTTGTTTTACCTGCTTTCTGGAAACGTTCTTTGCCGAACGCGAATCATGTCATTGTGGTCAACTCCTCTTTGCATCTCATGTCCGCCGACATATGCGATGAGCTACTGGACAAACTGGTAGCAGCAAGACAGCCGTCTATCCGGATGTAAGCGGTCAGCTGATAAGCGCGAAAAGGAATGGCATCATACCGCCTAGTAGCGTTTGTTTTAAAGAAGAAATTCAGCCATACATACGTCTGGCTACATAATGCGCAATCTCCAGAAATGTATGTAGGTGTACGTTTTCAGAATGAGCCTATGTTGGTTTTTACATTTGTTTATTGGCAAAAAAATAGTACTGAAAGATAGAAAGTACTTTTTGTTTATTTATTTATTTAGAATTTTTGTTGTTTGATAATAAACTTTTTTTTCTTCCACACTGATTGATTGATTGATAGATTGAATTAATATTCAGTAAGTTAATATTTGGTTTCATTTTATTGTTGTTACACATTTTAAATATTTTTATATTTTTATAAGCCAAAATATGATTTTACCACCATATACATTTTATTTTATTTTAAATTATCTCTTATTACTCACTAAACATCTCATATCCATCCACCATCCATATCCATCATGCATGTGTGTTATTATATGATGATGATGATGATGATGATGATGATGATGATGATGATGATGATGCACCTGACCAACAGGAATGACTTGATGATTTCTGCATGCATTCCCAACTCCATTTACCAAACCCACAATGCATTTCCTCGTAGTTTTGAACTTTCAACTGGTGACAAATCGATTTTACATTTTCTCCTTTATAAATGCCAAACTAGTTCTACATATAAATTGATTTACAGCCAGCCAATTTCTAATCTCTATTTCATCTCAGGGATTAATGGTCGAAAAATTGGGTGTAGTGGTGATTTTCAGCACAAGTGCTTCCGTGATTTGTATTCGTATAAAATATGGTGGAAGTAAAAGGCACTGTTTTATTCCGCTTTCAGCGGGCACCTGTTTTTTAGACTTGTAATGTGGAGCTTCCGCCTCTGGCTGCGGGAATCGTGGTGTGTGTGGATCCTGTGACTTGTATAATTACAGGAGTGTCTTCAGCATCCGTCCATGGAGACCATCCTTCCTGCTGGGACTATTGTCACCAGTTTCTGTGCATATCCATGAGCAGGATTGCAGAGATGTTGCTTCTCTTTTAATGGTGTCCCAATATTCTGCTTTAGGATTTAAGGCTGAGCCAGAGTCTTCAAGGTACTGTAGTCCACATTTGAAATGATGCAAAAATATTTGTCCTAGTACAAGAATGGCTGTTGTTCAATAATTTTAGGACAACTTTGTGTGAAACCCAACATTTTACAGTGTAGTTAAAGATAGCAAGTAGCCTATGACATGCTAACATGTTCATTCGCACTAGCAATATGTGAATAAATGTTAGAAATGTGCTTCTAATGTGCTAATTTGTGTTAGAAACATGCTAGTAACAAGCTAACTAATGTTAACAATGTTAACTCTGCTAAAACATGTTAAGATGCACATTCATTCAAATCAGGTGATTTCAAACATGCTAGACTTATTATAACAAGCAATTAACAATTCAAGTTAGCAAAGAGCATATTAACAATATGCTAATTGATGTTTGAAAATGTCAATGACATCATTCTGCTAACTATTCTAGAAATTAATGTTGTTTACTATACTGACCACATGGTAATAAATGCTAGCAACATGTTAATTTTAGAAAACATGTTGACTGTAAAAAACATTTTAGCAGTTTTTTTCATTTGTTAAACACTTAGCAACATGCTAAAACATGCTTACAATATGCTACTAATATTAAAACATGCTATCAATTTTCTAAATCATGGCACCATAATGTTAAAATAGTGTAGCAATAAGAAATAAACATGCTAACATCAACCACGCTGACAATTTGATTAGTATTTTACTAAAATATGCTACGTTAACATTTATATTTACTGCAAATATACATATTAGAAATGTGCTAATATGTTAGTGTGCTAAACATGCTAGCAACTTACTAATACATGCTAACAAGATGTTATAATTCACATTAAAGATGTGCTACAGATGTTGAAACATGACAATCTTATATTAAACGTGCAAAAAAGGTGTTAAAATTGTAGCAGCATGTTGTTAATTTGAAAAACATGCTAACAACATGCTATTTTTTTACTTTCAGGCTAGGCTTTCTCAAGTCAATACTGTACCAACTAAAGTTTGTTTATGAACTTCCCTATCGATCACTATTATCATATTCTGGCACATAGCATTGGCATTCTGAAAGTGGATTCGGCCAGAATGGACAATGTCTGGTGTTTTGGAGTTTTTTTTGTGCTTTGTTCTGTTGTGTTGTAGGTGAAAGTTCTCACTTGAGAGGTTTCCTGATTGCCATACTGTATGTGGGCTGCCATGTGATGATGGAAAATGATTGACAGAGGCCTGAAAGGATTCTGATTGGTAAAATGAGGAATCTGATGGCATCTGCTAACATTATTTTCCCCCAGTTTAGATAGTCTAGCATTGTCACAGAGACAGGTGAGATATTTGAAGACCCTTAATTCAGTGATATCTGTCAGGTAAAAGGGGTATATTTTGAGTGCCATTCCATAAAAAAATCCATTACAGCTCCTCAGTCTAGAAACTCAGAAACACCTCCAGGTCTTCTGTTTTTTTTTTCAAGAGTAAGACTTGTTGAGACAGCAAAAAATGTTAAGAATACACACTAAATCCATCATAAAGTCACTTTTTCTTTTTTAACTTAAACAATGACAGTGCTCTGTGAAATGCTTTTGGTCACTTACTTTTTCATATAGAAACTGGCTGTGATATATACAGTAAATAACTATAGATAGATTTTTTTACATTACTGTGGTTGTATATATGTTTTCCTCATCAGTTATGGGCATTAGAGTTTTATTCTACTGTACATCTAATGTTGTCTTCTGTATTGTATATTAATATGTTTTTCTGCTTGTGGAAAAGCTGTTTGTGATGAGCTTTGGTTCATCGTGGTTTTCTCAACACCGCCTACTTATGGTTGTGTTTTTTGTCTGCGTAACAAAGGTACAATATGTTGATTTTAGTACTTCAAATTACTGGTGTATTAACACTGTATGAATTTATGAAGTATGGAACTTTGTTTTAAATTATGTTTTTATACTATATAGATAAAAACAGATTATATAGATCTTTGTTTTTTTGTTACTGGTTAAATATTTAACAGCAAGTTAAACGAATAAAACAGTAAGTATAAGTACAGTTTATAGTACAATTGTTTTTCTTAACTGTTTAACAGTAACTTGAAGTAATAAAACAGTAATTATAAATTAATAAAAAATGGTAGTTTGCTGTAAATGTAGATTTTGTTTTATGATTTGTACTAGATTTGGTTTTTTTAATAACTGGTTTAGTGTTTAACAGTAAGTAAAGTAATAAAACAGTAAGTATAAATTAATGAAATACAGTAGTTTGCTGTAAATTTAGACTTTGTTTTACGGTTTGTACTAGATTTGTTTCTTTCATGACTGGTTTAGTGTTTAACAGTAAGTAAAGTAATAAAACAGTAAGTATAAATTAATGAAATACAGTAGTTTGCTGTAAATTTAGATTTGGTTTTACGGTTTGTACTAGATTTGTTTCTTTCATGACTGGTTTAGTGTTTAACAGTAAGTAAAGTAATAAAACAGTAAGTATAAATTAATGAAATACAGTAGTTTGCTGTAAATTTAGATTTGGTTTTACGGTTTGTATTACATTTGTTTGTTTTTTTGTTTTGTTTTATTTTATAACTGGTTTAGTGTTTAACAGCAAGTAAAGTAATAAAACAGTAAGTATAAATTAATGAAATACAGTAGTTTGCTGTAAATTTAGATTTGGTTTTACGGTTTGTACTACATTTGTTTTTTTGTTTTTTTTCATAGCTGATTTAGTGTTTAACAGTAAGTAATAAAACAGTAAGTATAAATTAATGAAACACAGTAGTTTGCTGTAAATGCAGATTTTGTTTTACGGTTTATAGTGCTGTTTTGTATCTGGTTTTGTTTTTCGGTTTATACTACACTTTTTGTAAATTCTGCCATCCACAGCTGCTTTTTTTGACTATAACTGGTTAACAGTAAGTTGCATTAATATATATGGTCAATAACTGAAAATTGTAGTTACAGTAAATAGATTTTGCCAGAATTCCCTGCATGACACTTGTTTTTTTACAACACATTACATTTTTTTTCAATTCTGTACATGTTACATAAAATAGCTAGTTTTATTATATATTTTTTTTCAAATGAAAGTGTAAAAGTAGTTGACGTAGTTTTGTCTTTGTGTCATCACTAAATGCTGAAAACACCACAAGCATTACACTTTCTTGAGTAATTGATTGGCATCCATGAATCTAGCAGTTGTTTTTGCACATTCAAAGTTTTCTTTGAGAAATCGAACCCATGCCGTTGTGAATGTGATTATATAATTGACATGGAATCTTTGTCTGTGTTGTGAATAAAACAGCAGCAGTAAATTATGGAAGTAGTATGATTTCAGTTCTTCAGTCTCCTCCGCAGGCTCGCTCGTCCACTGGTCATTTGTCTTGGTGTCATGCAGAAACCATGCATGTCCTCCCACCCGGAACAGCAGCACCAAATGAGATTCAGTTGACTGCATAATCTCTCTCCATTGAGCTCAACGCAGATTAATTGGGCAAACGGTGCAACTCTCCACCCCTTTGCAGACTCCTGATCACATTGACGAATGCTTTAATTCACACATTTCGTCAAATGTGGAGCTAGTGCTTGTGCTTGTGCTGGAGATGGTGATTAGACATGATTTAATTAATTAATCTGAGTATAAAGTGGTAATTCATTATATTAGATATGAAATGTTGATGTATAATATTAATATCAATACATTTATATTAATAAAATAAAAAAAAATGTATTATTATTATTATTATTATTTTTATATTTACTTTTTATATTTATTTATATAATATAACATATATAATTATTAAATATATAAAATTTATTTAACATCATATTATTATTATTATTATTATTATTAGTAGTAGTAGTAGTAGTAGTAGTAGTAGTAGTAGTAGTAGTAGTATTATTATTATTATTATTATTACTATTATTACATTTACTTATTTATTTAATGTCATATTATGATTATTATGATTATAATTATAATTATTATCATCATTATCATTTGTATTATTATTATTATTATTATTATTATTATTATTATTATTATTATTATTATTATTAAATATATAATATTTAAATTAATAATAATAATAATAATAATAACAATAATAATAATAATAATAATAACAATTATTATTATTATTATTATTATTATTATTATTAATATTAATATTATTATTAATATTATTTTAATATTAATTATTATTGTATTTACTTATTCATTTAATGTCATATTATTATTATTATTATTATTATTATTATTATTACATTTACTTATTTATTTAATGTCATATTATGATTATTATGATTATTATTAATCATAATAATAATCATTATTATTATTATTATTATTATTATTATTATTATTATTATTATTAATGAAAATAATAATAATAATAACAATAATAATAATAATAATAATAATAATAATAATAATAATAATAATAATAATAATAATATTTTAATATTAATTATTATTGTATTTACTTATTTATTTTATGTCATATTATTATTATTATTATTATTATTATTATTATTACATTTACTTATTTATTTAATGTCATATTATGAATATTATGATTATTATTATTATTATTATCATAATTATTATTATTATTATTATTATTATCATCGTTATTATTATTATTATTAGTAGTAGTAGTAGTAGTAGTAGTAGTAGTAGTAGTAGTAGTAGTAGTAGTAGTAGTAGTAGTATTATTATCATTATCATTACCATTATTATTATTAATAATAATTTTTATTATGTTTACTTATTTATTATTATTTTGTTTCGGATATAAAACATTTAATGTATGTCTTTTATTTTCTTTGCAATCACATTAGGAATGATTGGCTGTCATTATATCATGTCTCAGGCTTTAATATTTGAAGATAGCTGTGTCAAAAGAAGCCCCCAAGCTCACCACCCCCCACCCCCGGATCAATATGTCAGTCACAGTGACTGTGAATCCATACTGTATGCCAGTGTTGAAGGCTGTCTTGTATTAAACACATCTTAAAAATGATACGGATAAAGACTGACCTCATCAATATGTGCCAAACAGACATCCTGCAAATCAGTAAAACATTTTCTGTGCTTTCACATTGCTTCAGGCAAACCTGGTCAGATGTGCTGTTAAACTCATTTTATAGATGTCAGATTGAAAATCCTGATGGTAAATATGTACTTGCTGACACTATAAGAACTCTTTAGACATACAGTATATAATATGTATTCATTGCTTGCTTTGTTCAGGGTGATCATAAGCTCGAAGAGCACTGGGCTGGCATACAGCACTTTAGACTTGATCAACAAATGGAAGGAAAAGACACATACACAAGTATTATTGCGCTTTTTTGTGTTATTAACTCCAGTTTCAGTGTGAAAAGTATTGAATTTTGGGCTAGACAAAGACCACCCTATCTTACTTGTTGTAAAAAACAATTAGTGTTAATATAATAGATAAAAATGTTAATATTTGTAAAATACACTTTAGATTTTTGTTATTGTCTGTATATCGCATTATTTTAAACTTTTTTTAATCTTTAATGATCCTAAATAAGATTAAAAAGATACAGACTTGAATTTATACACATTTTATACATTATATTTTTTATTATTTTATTGCATATTCAGTAATTCAGTATGCCTTCAGTAATTTATTCTATATATATATATATATATATATATACACACACACACACACAGTTGAAGTCAGAATTATTAGCCTCCTTTTTTTTTTTTTCTTTTTTTTTTTTATCTTTAAATGTTTCCCAAATGTTGTTTAACAGGCCAATTAAATTTTCACAGTATGTCTGATAATATTTTTTCTTCTGGAGAAAGTCTTATTTGTTTTATTTTGGCTAGAATAAAAGCAGTTTTAAGTTTTTTAAAAAAAAGATTTTGAGGTCAAAATAGTTAGCCCCTTTAAGCTATATATTTTTCTCGATAGTCTACAGAACAAACCACCTTTATACAATAACTTGCCTAATTACCCTAACCTGCCTAGTTAACCTAATTAACCTAGTTAAGCCTTTAAATGTCACTTTAAGCTGTATAGAAGTTTCTTGAAAAATATCTAGTCAAATATTATTTACTGTCATCATGGCAAAGATAAAAGAAATCAGTTATTAGAAATGAGTTATTCAAACTATTGTGTTTAGAAATGTGATGAAAAAAATTTACTCTCTGTTAAACAGAAATTGGGGAAAAAAAATAAAAGGGGGGCTAAAAATGTTGACTTTAACTGTATATATATATATATATATATATATATATATATATATATATATATATATATATATATATATATATATATATATATATATATATATATATATATACACATACATGTATATAATAAACAACAGTTCTGTCTGGTTTTCGAATCTGATTGGCTGATAGCTGTGCGCTATTCTGCAAAATCAGCGCTCGTACAGCCTCTTCACCCTTCTGTATTACTACATCCACATAATATGACAGCAGACATATGATCTCACTACAGTTTGACAAATATTGCAGCTGTTGAACAACATAATGTACTTTTGAGGCTTTTTTTAGGCCAGAATGAAGTTGTTTAGATAAACTATGCAGTTTTTTTTATAAGGATAGTGCCTATTTTAAATATTTCTAATTTCGGAGATTTGGCGAGTTGGCTGCCATCAGCAATCGTTGGGCAGAACATTGACAGTTGAGGTTGTCCATCCATAAGATGGCGACAGAGTCCGCATAATAAGTCCTTAGGGGAGAAAAACCTCAGTGTTTTATTTTTCGTATTTCTAACTACAGCTGATCAAATCATTATAAAACAGGTAAGTAACATTCTTGTATTTTGTAGTGCTGTGTTTATACCATAGTAATCTGGTAGTGTTTGCTTTGCTTTGGCTTTTTTGAAGTTAATTATTGTGATCTCCCGATTGCAACAGAGAAATACTGGAAAATCAGTGCAGATTGATGGCATTTCATGCCGTTTAAAATTATAATCTTAAAATGTGAGCAAAATCACCTGTTTTGTCATCACTTTAGACAATACGCTAAAGAATCATTCAGCTCTAAAGTGACGTGTTTTTAAGCAACAGTTTCAGCTGTTCTGACATCAGCTGCAGATGTGAATGAATGGTGGAAGAAAGTAGAGTTTTCTGTAGAATATGTGTGTGTGTATTTATACTGTACATATATTCATAAACATAAACATGTATATGTAATACAATTACAAGCTGTTATCTCAGACATAATTAATAGTTATTAATCATTTGACATTCATTTACTGATTGTTTTTTTTAACAGCCCAAAAATGGTTGTTGTTTATTATTTGTATTTCAATCAATAGTCTACTGACAGCAGCAGTAGTTTGTTTTAGACGTGAAGCTTTCGAAGTTTCAGCAGCGTAACAGTGAACAGTCATGGTTGAAAGGTCATCATTGATTTTACCACAAATGTGTTTGAGTCGCAGCTCCTCAACTGCCACGTGCGTGTGTATGTGTGTGCGTGTGTGTGTCCGCACTCGAGGGACAGGCCATACAGCGTGTGTGAATGATAAATGGCTGGAATGAGTGAAGTTGAGAAGTCAGTGAGTGTCTGGTGTCTTTCAGCAGTCCTGCTCTCCTCAGCTCTCCTTCACCTCTCCTCCTCAGTGGTTTAATCGTCCGACGCTTCTCTCGCTCCTGCCGTCCCACGCCTAATTGATGGCTGAACATGCTGGAGAGGCCTTCACTGCTTCTTCTATCTCCTTTTTTTAATATATATCCTTTCAAAGGCTCATGAAGTGTCTCTCATTCCCTCTCCCCATCTCCTCAACTCGTTTTTTTTTACTCCCCTTTTCACTCCGTCTCTTCTTTTCTTCATTATTCATTAAGTTTCCCTTCAAAGCTCCAGAGAGAGACAGAGCAGAGAGAGAGGGAGGGGAGATACGCTGCTGGACTTCAACCCACCTGCAGCAGAGAGAGGGAAAATCACCAACACTCTTAAAGGGGACATGTCATAAAAATCTGACTTTATCTGTTTGTGGTGGCTACTGTACAATGGGGTTTATGCACACAGACCCAAGGGTTTGCGGTGAACATTCCATTATAAATTCGCCACGTTTAAGGTCTGATTTCTTTAAAATCAGTGATCTTCACTACCTGATAGATATACGATATGAAATGGGTCTCAGACCAGACAAGAAGATGTCACGATAGAAATAATGTACAAAGTCTGAATCCAATGGCAAGTGATTTAATGTAAACAAATAATGCAGCCACAGCACAGATCAGATCAGATTATGTCATGTCATGTCATGTCATGTCATGAAGTCCAGATAAACTGACGAGGATTCTGGCGGAACACAGAGACACCATGAACACGCACAAGTAACGAACTGACAATAAAGAGCTGGTTCCAGCTCTTAGTATAGGAGTGCTGAGTACGCACACCTGCGACCGCTAAATAGAACAGCTGATCCAAAATCACATGATAAACGTACACACACATACAACCTGACACGTGGAAGACACATACTCCACGTGACAATAACAAACAAGACAGAAAGAGCACATGCACCTGCAACCGTGACAAGAAGCACTGCATTAAATTCCATTTCCCCCGCCATTATGACAGTTTATTTTACCCCAGGATTTTCAGTGGAGTTTCTGCATTAGCCTGCTGGTACGGCGCTTGTGTTTACACGGTCTTTCATCTCGTTTTACACTTGAACAACTAAATGAATGCTTAAGTCTAACTGAATGTATTGTAATTACATTACAACATCGATGCTGTAAAAGGAACCCTATGAAATTGAACATAGTCACCAGTGTTAGACAGTAGCGTCGCTACAAGTAGTGACGCTACTAGCTTAACTACATTTCTCAGTAGCGTGGTGGTAGCGTCGCTACTTTTATAAATCCAATAGCTTTTCAGTGGCGAAGCTATTTTTTTACTCAAGTAGCGCAGTAGCGTCCACACAAGCTACATTTACAGATCGCAGATCAATAAGTGACAGCACCAACATTCACGGAGCTGTGAGGCCGGTGTTTAGCCAATAAAGGTAAATACATATAATGGCGAAAAAGATTTCTTCTTCTTCCTGTTTTACAATAGTTGACAACAAACCTTTTGGTGCATTACTGCCACCTAACGCTCTGGTCGATGACGTCGCAAATCAATCATTGGGCTGACACGAGAAACTTGCTTGATGGAAAGATAACTGAGGAAGAGGAGTTATATATATATATATATATATATATATATATATATATATATATATATATATATATATATATGCAGTTTACTGTAGTAAAGGCCAAAGTATACTATGGTAATTACTATTATATTATGATAGTTATTAATGATACTACAATATGTAAGTTAGTGTAATTTAATGCTTATTCGTACTCTTTACTATACATTACTATAGTATTTTAGATGTGTAACACCTGATTTTATTGGATTTTTTGTTTTTGCTGTTATATACTATAATTTGTTTCTGTTTAGTACAATATTATTTACAGTAAATAACTGAACTGAACTGCCTCATATGATTCATTGACAGATTTAGTGATCACTAAGATATGAATGATAATTTAAGTTGCTTCGATTTAAAAATTAAAATTGCAAAAATAGCTTAAATATAGCTATGCTACTTTTGCAAAGTAGCTTTTAGCTTAGCTTGCTACATTTCCCATGGTGTAGCTTTTAGTGTAGTTAAGCTACATTTTAAATAGTGTAGCTAATAGCTTAGCTCACTACATTTTTCAAGTAGCTTGCCCAACACTGACAGTCACATTAACCTTTCATCATTGGCTGTAAAACTTAGCTGTGCATATAGCCCATTGAGTCCCCGGTGAATAAGTAAAACCCATAAAATTTGGGAAAAGGCAAAACCAAGTAACTTTGATGAAAAATGCTGTTCAGATTTCACTTATTTAGTGGCATAAGAAGGATTGTTTTATGTATTACCAGCAGTGCTGGACTGTATCTTTATCTGAAGTATCTTAACTTCACTACTGTACATAAGTACTTGTTTAGGTACAGTTGAAGTCAGAAATATTAGCTCTTGTTAATTTTTTTTATTATATATTTTAACCCAATTATTTCTGTTTAACTGAGATTTTTTTTCCCCAACACATTTCTTAATACAATAATTTTAGCTAAATTTAACTATTAGTTTAACTATTTTAACTATTTTCTAATAACTGATTTTTTTATGTTTGCCATGATGACTACATACTATTTGACTAGATATTTTTCAAGACACTAGTCTTAAAACAACAAGCTTAAAGTGATATTTAAAGTTTCACCTAGGTTAGTTAGGCAAGTTAGGGCAATTGGGCAAGTGCTAAGCTAGGGTAATTGGGAAAATGCTTAACGGGACTAATAATATTGACCTTAAAAAATTGATCATATCACCCTGCAGCCCAAGACCGGTTACTCACTAAAGCTAAGCAGGGCTAAGCCTGGTCAGAACCTGGATGGCAGACCGCATGGCTGTTGGAAGTGGTGTTAGTAAGGCCAGCAGAGGGCGCTCAATCTGTTGTCTGTGTGAGTCCTGATGGCCCAGTAAAGTAAACACTATACTGTCAGTGAGCACTGTCTTTCAGATGAGATGATTAAATGATCATAAATTATTTACTCATTTAAATGATCCATTCAGAGCGAGTTTCCAGTAAATCAATCGCTGATTCAAGTGATTCATTCAGAGTGAGGATCCCATAAATGATTTGCTGATTCAAATGATCCATTCAGAGTGAGTCTGCCATAAATTATTTACTTATTCAAATGATCCATTTATAGTGTGTCTCCAGTAAATCATTCACTGATTCAAATGATTCGTTCAGAGTGAGGATCCCATAAATGATTTGCTGATTTAAATGATCGTTTCAGAATGAGTCTCAAGTAAAGTATTCACTGATTCAAGTGAAGAATTCAGAGTGAGTCTGCATTAAATGATTCACTGTGTCAAATGGTCTGTTCAGAGTTAGTACCCAGTAAATGATTCACTGATTCCACTGATCTGTTCAATGTTGAACTTGTCGGTTGAGTAGATTTGTGCTTAGTTTGTGTTGTTCTGTGTTGTGTTTTTTTTTATTCCTATAGGTCCTATGCTACTTTGTGGATAAGGTATATCCACCAAATGATAAGATAACATCTACTGGGTATGGTGTAAAACACATTATTCGAGTTTGCATCCAAATGTGAAACAAATCTTTTCAAAGTTCTCAAAAAAACAAACAAAAAAAAAGAAACAAAAACAAATGTGAATTAGGTTACTGTCAAATTGTTAGAGAGGCTGACTGTAGTATTGGTAACCTAGTAACCAACAGTAAACATGGCAAGCACAATGGAGACTGCTGATTGGCATTTCCAACTTCCATTTTTTTTATCTTTTTCGGCACATGTTCAAGACCAACTCAAGCTAGCATAAAAACTATAGGTGGGCATAGATTAATTTTTTAAAAATCTAGATAAATCTAGATTAATCTCATAATTAATCTAGATTAAAATGGCTCATTTGAATTCTGCTGAAGGCATTCAGAATATGTGCGCTACCCAAATAATAAGTTTGAGAACGGGTTCCTCAAGCCAGGTGGCGCATTAGACCAGGGGCTGATCTCCTGTTTCCAAAATGCATCACAAACTGCTTGAGAATTGAATTATGTTCAATAAGATGTACTTGTGTTTACTAACTGTTTATTCAGTAAAGCATGAATTTTGAACTGTAGGCCTACATAAGCTCGAAACAGCGATTTTTGATCACCTTAATCCGAGTCATAGTTGTCCAAGTCATAACTGAACTAAACAGAAATGAAATTAAGACGCATATATTAATGGCATTATTAAAGTAAACACTGTGATCAAACAATTACCATCATGTAGGACTTTTCGCCATATTTTCAGACAAGATTCACACACACGACTGTCAGTAAAGGACCGCACATACACACACGCACACACACATATCGCGAAATGCAGAAGTTTTTTCTTTCCATTTGGCGTGGCTTATTAAATTCCATAACACTCTCGTCTAATACCCCAGTTTGTCACGGGGGCATGAATGAAATGTTCATGAGTTAAAGTGAAACTGCTAAACTGCAGTTAAAGTTGGGCATCCTGCTGATTTGATTCAGAAGGGCACTTTTTTGTCAGACGGCTCACCGCTCAGGTATACATCTGCGCTAAAATATCAAGGTGAAAGTCATCATAGCTTGCGTAGAATAGACCCAGCTCCCAACCCAACTTTGAGAGTAGATTAATTTTTTTTATTTCGTGATAAGAGTCTCGTGTTAACGCCAATAACGGCCCACCACTAATAAAAACGTTTTTCGAATTTAATAAATGTATTCCAAATTTGTCATTTCTATCACTCATTTCTTATGTGATACTTCAAAATGTGCATTAACACAAGGTGATGGAAATATAACTAATAATTAGACTTCATTTTGTGAATGTGTAACGTTTTCGGCTCCAATTCGGTTATTGTTTTCTCAGGTATCCATTAGACACAATCAATCCAGATATGTGCCACTCTGCATTGAAATCGTCCATATACTATTTGGGCACCTTATCTAGCTGACTTATTATTTAAGTAGTCCTTATATCCAGTATTTTCATATTTACAGACACTAGTCCATTTTAAATTATTAACAATTTTGTCATACATTGACATTTGGTGCTATGGATTAATTTCTGCAAATCTGCCCATGTGTTCTGTTGAATCATATAAACAATAAGGACTCACCTGTGTCAACATCAGGTTTGGAACTTGTATATTTTTTTGGTAACACTTTACAATAAGGTTCATTAGTTAATGCATTTACTAACATGAACTAATCATGAACAACACTTGTACAGCATTTATTAATCATAATTGTACATTTACTAATGCATTATTAACATCCAAGTCCATGCTTGTTAACATTAGTTAATGAACCGTGAGTTAACATGAACTAACAATGAACAACTGTATTTTCATTAACGAACGTTAACTAACATGAGCAGATACAGTAGTAAATGTATTCTTCATTTTTGTTCATGTTAGTAAATGCCTTAATTAACATTAACTAATGAACCTTATTGTAAAGTGTGACCATTTTTGACTCATTGCACTCATAAACTATTTTAAGCAAACTGTGATTATGCAGCTGACATTATTTACATAAGCACTGACCTGCTGATTAGTTTGGATGACAAGTCAGGGGGTCGGTGTTTATGTAAATTACTGTTTGCAGCATTAGTGGTCTTTGAAATGAAATGAGACTAAATGGCCAAAGAGCAAATGAATAGGCTTGCAGGGTTGTATTAATGAATTGAAAAGACTGACTCATAAGCAACTCATGAATATTAATTGAGTGAAATAACATTTGCCCACAATGGATGTGCTGGAAACAAGTATGTAAGTGACAATCATGTGATGTTTACAGCACTCCCATCAGGATGTCACAGCAGAAATCAAGATTCTTTATACTAGGCAATCATTTTTCAATCTTTGTGTTGTCTTGTTTTGTTTTGGTGAGCATGTGTGAATTGTAGGAGTGTCTTCTGCTGCTGTAGCTCATCTGCTTCAATGTTGCATGTGTTGTGTTCAGAGATGCTCATCTGTAGACCTCACGTTTAGCAAGTGGTGATTTGAGTTGCTTTTTTCCTACAATAAAAAATAGAAAGGCCACATTAACATTCCTCTGAATTTACTGGATTTATTACGTATAGGTGTTAATATTATAAATGTTAAAATTTGTTTTATTCTTTAAGGACTAATACAGTTTGGTTAAATACAACTATTCTAATTTAGAGGAGGCTTTAACAGAAAAATGACTATTGGTCAAAATAAAATAAATTATACATTTTTGTTCCAAATATGAAATAAAAATGTTGTAATGTATGGATTTATTATTAAAGAAAATTACAATTGGTCAAAAAAATTTTAGTTATCTGTAATTGAAAATCAGTAGTATTCCACCAACTATTGATTTGTTATGTCCTCTGAAATTAACAACCCAGGCTCATTCTTAAAATGTACCCCTTTATACATTTCTGGAGAGTGCAAAATACGTCCCAGGAGCTATGTTTTGTTGCAGTTTTTGCAAATCCACTAGAGGCCGCTGTGTATGCTTTTTGAGATCTCACATTTCTCTCGCAAGTGCCATTCGTGCCTGCTGTTCCTGTGTAAATCCACCAGAGGCTTCTGTCGACCGACTGACTGACTTACTGACCAATCGACTGACCCACCCTGCTCCTTCCTCAAAACCAACCGATAGTGTTTTAAAAAACAATAAAAAAAAAAATAGTCCTCGTGCCAGCCTGATTTTTACCATGTTTTCAGATTTTACCACATTCTCACCCTGTTATTTACTTGTTTAAATACTGCCCCGTATAGTTCGTTTTAAAGACAAAATACATCCATATGTACATATGTACCATATGGCTACATAATACGCGATCTCCAGAAACATATATAGGGCTACGTTTTCAGAATGAGCCTGTATTGGAAATTATTAACATCTAAAAAATAAATAAATACATGTAAAGAAAAAAAAACATGTTTTAACAACAATTGTCACTTTATGCAACAAAAAAATCTGCATTTATTAAAGCATTTAGAATCAAAGTTGGAAGAAATGTCGTTCATAGTTTAAAGAATAAAACAAAAAAATATGTATGCGATTAACTCAGAAAATTTTAAATCCAAAGAACAAAATAGCTGCAAGCAGCCATTAAGGAGCCAAGCATTGCTGAGCCAGATTGAGCAAAGCAGTCCAGAGGCAGACTGAGCAAAACAGTCCAGAGTCCAAATGCAACAAGCTTACTAACCAGCACCAGACCAAGTGAAACGATGAGATTTTGATTTATGTTTCACTTAAAATATCTGAAAATCATGAAAACAATTAATGTATGAATGATTTATTAGTTTAGAACTTTTGATAAATAAGTGGCAGAGTTAAAAATTGGATGTGTATGCTAAATATGCACAGATAAACAAAACCAGTTGGTTTAAGTACGTATACAGTTCATTCAGAAAGTATTCATAACGCTTCACTTTTTCTACATTTTTTTATGTTACAGCTTTATTCTAAAATGGATTAAATTCATTTATTTCCTCAAAATTCTACACACAATACCCCATAATGACAATGTGAATTTTTTTTTTTTTTAAATTGTTGCAAATTTATTTAAAATAAAAACCCTGAAAAATCACATGTACATAAGTATTCACAGCCTATGCCATGAAGCTCTAAATTGAGCTCATGTACATTCTGTTTCCATTGATCATTCTTGAGATGTTTCAGCAGCTTCATTGGAGTTCACTTGTGCTAAATTCAGCTGATTTACCATGATTTGAAAAGGCATACACCTGTCTATATAAGGTCCTAGGGTTGACAGTGCATGTCAAAGCACAAACCAAGCACAAAGACAAAGGAATCGTCTGTAGACCTCAGAGACAGGATTGAACTGAAAGTTTCAATGAGCACAGTAGCCTCCATCATCCGTAAGTGGAAAATGTTTGAAACCACCAGGACTCTTCCTAGAGCTGGCCGGCAATCTAAGCTGAGTGATCAGGGGAGAAGGCCATTTGTCAGGGAGTTGATCAATAACCTGATGGTCACTCTGTCTGAGCTCCAGATTTCTTCTCTGGAGAGAGGAGAACCTTACAGAAGGACAACCATCTGTGCAGCAATTCACCAATCAGGCCTGTATCGTAGAGATGCCAGACGGAACCCCCTCCCCCCCTGGAATTTGCCAAAAGACATCTGAAGGACTCTCAGACCATAAGAAACAAAAATCTCTGGTCTGATGAGACTAAAATTGAACTCTTTGGAGTGAATGCCAGGTGTTACGTTTGGAGAAAACCAGGCACCGCTCATCTCCAGGCTAATATCATCCCTACAGTGAAGCATGGTGGTTGCAGCATCATGCTGTGGGGATGTTTTTCAGCAGCAGGAACTGGAAGACTAGTAAGTATAGAGGGAAAGATTAATGCAGCAATGTAGAGAGACATCCTGAATTAAAATTTGCATCAACAAAGTATTGAGCATTGGCTGTGAGTACTGATGTACCAGCCTGATCTCACGAGAAAACGTAAGTATTTTACGTTTTGTCAGTTTAGTGGCTAAATCATACGAATTTGTACAAATTCAGTCGTACGAAATTGTGCGATTTTTAAAAAGGAGGCGTGGCACCTAATCCCACCCCTAAACCCAACCATCATTGGGGGATGAGCAAATCATACTAAATTGTACGAATTAGATCATATGAATTCATACGAATTAGCCAGTAAATCAAAAGGTTACGAATTGCCGTGAGATTGTGTTGGATGTACATGTGATTTTTCAACTTTTTAAAATTTTTTTATAAATTTGCAACAATTTCAAAACATTTTTTTTCACATTATCACTATGGGGTATTGTGTGTAGAATTCTGAGCAAATAAATGAATTTAATCAATTTTGGAATAAGGCTGTAACATTAAAAAATGTGGAAAAAGTGAAGCACTATGAACACTTTCTGGATGCACTGTATGTATATATATATATATATATATATATATATATATATATATATATATATATATATATATATATATATATATATATATATATATACATAGCGCTTTACGAATTAAATGCCACTGTTCATTTGTAACTTTTGTGTGTTAATTTGTTAATTTAATCTATGATTTGATAACAAAGAGAACTAAAACAAACCTGCTTGCCATACCTATTTACTTTTTGATTATCTCTTAAAATAAAAAGACTACTTTCACATGTATTTATATGTAAACATGTAAAGGTAACATAGTTTATACGTATAATATACAATATTAACTCAAATAATAATGGAAGTAGCTAAAAAAAAGGAATTAACCAGCCTGATCTCATGAGGAAACCTAAATATTTTAAGTATCTGTAAGGGTGTAACATAAAAAAAAAAAAGTGAAGCGCTATGAATACTTTCTGGATGCACTGTATATTAATTTATTAATCACACTGTAAAATAGCTGAACAAAATAAATAATAAAAGAGATGACAGCCTCAAAACATGAGTGGGAAATTGTAAAACACGGAAAGAAACAAAAGGGCACAGAGAGAAAAAAACAGCAGTGTGCAATAAAGAAAATGAAAGACTAGTGCTTATAATATTAACATGATCAAAGGGGGGAAAAATGAAATTAACTCCAAATCAGAGGTAATAAAATAAATTGTAGACATGCAGCGTGTACAGGCTGTGAGAAACAGAGTCTGAGAGAGAGAGAGCGAGAGCGAGAGAGAGAATTCGAGGGCAGGCACACACATGACGGACGCTCGCTGAGCACACAATCAGCCAATCAGAGCTCTGGACTCGCCTGAGCTGCAGCAGCGGAGGAGTGAGAGAGGATTCACCCACACACGCGCATCTGAACACAGCCGAGCAGCACACGCTCGACAAGGGAGCACACGCACACACACACGCGCGGTGACAATGATACGCATGGGACGGAAAGTCTCTTTGGAAACTTTACAGCGAGCACCAGAGACGCAGACACATTCGTGGACTTGTATCATTAGGTAACGTTGCACATTTCTCTTTTCATGCATCATGTTTTGTGTGCGTGTGTGTGGCATGCAGAGAGTGAGTTATCTGTGGGAAGTTGAAACCCGAGTTGAGTGATGCTGCTGCTGTTTTCCAGACAAGAAGTCAAACATGAGGATAAAGGGAGATTTGTATTCAGTGTGTGCTATCTGCTGAGCATCTCCTGCTGCGCTGCTCTGTGAAGTAAACCTTCACCAGACGCCGTTTGGCCGTGCGTGTGTGTGATGATGCGCGCTTCATCAGATTGCCAGACGCAGCTGAGAGGTGCATGTCTGCAGCTTATAAGGCTTATCTTCTTACAGCCGCACTTAAAATCCAGCGCTCTGCTGGAGCTCTGAGCCCGGGGTCGCGCCGTCATCCAGACGGAAGGATCAGGGGTGGTGGATGAATGCTAATAATGTTTGGGGAGATTCCACCGCTGGAGAAGAAGTTGTTGAAGCGTGTGTGTCAGGTCTTAATGTCACTTTTCTTGAAACGCAGCTTGTTTTGCACACACACTGAGATGTTTTGTTGTTTCCGGCACAATCTTGCTCTATTACAGCTTTCTGAAAGGATACAGAGCGTGTGCTGTTTGGACCGTCGCTTGGCAAATGGAAGATTTCGTAAGATGGAATGAGAACGGTTGTGAAAGAGATAAAGAAGGCTTTCTGAGTCTGCCGTGTGTGGAGAGCTTTCTTTTTCTCAGCTCCTTCTTGCGAAATGATTCAATTTGGGCCACTTTGCAGAGGAGTTGGTTGTAGGATTTGAGAGGGATTTGATTCTCTCCAGAGAGCAGCGGCAGTGGCGGCGTTCGGCTGGATAAATCAGCCTCTGACGATTGATATATAGGCCTAGTTACATATGGCAATGATGTGGATGTTTCCAGCTGGAAAATCTAGTGATTTCTCACATTCCCAGACTTCAGTTGACAGTGCATGACAGAGCTGTTCCTCATGAACCCTCATGTTGTGATTCATTCTGATTCATGAGACTTACATAAAGTGGATGCCTTGGCTCTTTGAGGTGTTTTGGGGCCACTTTTCAAAAATTAAAGGAAAGGAACAGAAGTTGTGTTATTTACATAATAATAATAATAATAATAATAATAATAATAATAATAATAATAATAATAATAATAATAATTATTATTATTATAATAATAATAATAATAATAATAATAATAATAATAATAATAATAATAATAATTATAATAATACTACTACTACTAATAATAATGCTAATACTACTACTACTACTAATAACAACAACAACAACAACAACAATAATAATAATAATAATAATAATAATAATAATAACAACAGTACTTATTATTATTATTATTATTATTAGTAGTAGTAGTAGTAGTAGTATTGGGTACATTGATAATAATAATAATAATAATAATAATAATAATAATAATAATAATAATAATTATTATTATTATTATTATTATTATCATCATTGTTATTATTATTATTAATAATATTTTTATTATCATCAAAAGCAGTGTAAACAAAAACATTTCGAGATTTATATGTGTAATATATTCAGGGTCAGCTAGAAAAAAATATGAGTAATAGTAATCTGTAAAAATAATAGTAATAACATATTGGTAACACTTTACAATAATAGTAGGTAACATTATAATTTAATGTTTTTAATAAATGCATGATAAATGTGCAATATATTTGTATCTTTACTTGTTTTAATGTAGTAAAGTGTATAGTATAGTATAGTATAGTATAGTATAGTATAGTATAGTATAGTATAGTATAGTATAGTGTTACTGTAAGGTTTTCAAAATTCTGCAAGTTTTAAAAGCTTGAAACTTTCCATGGGAACTAATGGGAATATATGAGACTTAACAGAAATTAAGGGGAATAAACTAGTGATTTACAAAAATGCTGATTAGCCTGTAATTGGGAATGTAATTGTATATGGTTAAAACAAATCTTGCAGGATAATCAGGTTTATAAAACACATTTATTGCAATTTCATTTCATTTGATTGAATGCATGTCTAACATGCTCTCAGGGAGGAGGATTCCCTCGTCTACTTCATAGTGAATCCACATTTCTGCATTTCGAGCTGAACATTGTACAGAACATCTCTTTTGTGGATACATCTCAAGTGAATTGATTAAATAAAAAAATACAGTAGTTTGTAACTACCTTGTGTCACACTTTATTTTAATGTACAATTAGGGCTATTAACAAACCATTAAATAAGACTTTTAGCTCAATAAACTACTAATTGGCTGCTTATTAATTGTTAGTAAGGGAGTAGCTGGGTTTAGGTATTGGGTAGGATTAGGGATGTAGAATAAAATCCTACTTTATAGGTGGTAATAAACAGTTAATCCTTGTGCACTGTTCAAACTTACTACCCTTTTGTTAAATTATGTTAAGGATAAAAACATTCACTGAATTAAACTGTTGTAAAAATGCATCCGATTTTATTTATTTATTTATTTAATTTTTTTTTTGCATAATCTGTTAACCAACCTCAGTCCTGATCAAAACTACTAAATGTTTGTCCACAAATGATGTCACTGATTTGGTGAAAAAACACAAAATGACATATTTTCAATATAAAAAGTATTTTTTTTTTTACCTTTTATCACAGTCTTGGACATGTGAGTGATTAGTAACAACATTGGCTTTGATGCATTGTTAGATTTTCATTTCTTCTTCCTAATTTACTGTTGGTGGCTGTTTTTGCCCCATTGACTTCTATTATAACTACATTTGATGGTGCATAAATACACAGTCTTTGTTTTTGTTTACTCCATGTAGTTCTGAGAGCTGAGATGCATATTTTTATTTTCTCAGACGCATCAAGGTAAGTGCACAAAGTACACTCTCACACACATACACACACTTTAATTTGCTGTTATACTCCATATAAAATCTAGAAACTGTACTGCACAGACCTATTACAAATTTTACCTCTTCCCAACAGGGAAACTAAAAACAATCAAAACTGCATGATTATATGGTGTCATGGTTTTGCAACAAAAAAAAAGTGGTTATAATAGAAGTCAATGGGGGAAAAACAGCCCCCAACAGTAAATTAGGGAAAAAAATTGAAAATCAATCAAAAACAATGCATCAAAGGCAATGTTGTTTCACATGTCCAAGACTTTGATTAAAGGTAAAAAAAAAAAATCAGTCCACAATTACTTTTTATACTGAAAATACATCATTTTGTGTGTTTTTTTTCACCAAATCAATGACATTATTTATGAATTTGACAATTTAAGAGTTAAAATCCTGCAATTATCTAAGCGATTTAGTAGTTTTGATCAGGACTGAGGTTGATTATGCATTTTTACAGCAGTTTAGTTTAGTGAATGTTTGCCAGAGGGTATCTTTGAGTTCTTTAAATATTTCAAAGCACTTTCCCAAAATATGTGTCCAAATAAGATTTGTCACAAAAATCATTCCGTTAGCAGAAACACAGAAAAAAGGTCAAATTATGACTCAAAATCACCGCAGAGTGGATAAAAACATCCCTAACTGTATATAATGGTTAATATCTTAATAACAGGCTAGTAACAAGCCAGTAGTAAATGGTGTGAATTATTATATAAACTAAAGTGTTACCTTACCTTGTTATGACCATACACAATATTTGTATTTATGTTTGTATGTAATATGTTTGTTTATATACAGTTGAAGTCAGAATTATTAGCCCCCCTTGGAATTTTTTTTACTCTTTCAAATATTTCCCAAATTATATTTAACAGAGCAAGTAAATATTCACAGTATGTCTGATAATATTTTTTCCTCTGGAGAAAGTCTTATTTGTTTTATTTCGGCTAGAATAAAAGCAGTTTAACCATTTTAAGGTCAAAATTATTAGCCCCTTTAATCTATATTTTTTCAATAGTCTACAGAACAAACCATCTTTATACAATAACTTGCCTAATTACCCTAACCTGCCTAGTTAACCTAATTAACCTAGTTAAGCCTTTAAATGTCACTCTAAGCTGTATAGAAGTGTCTTAAAAATATCTAGTCAAATATTATTTACTGTTATCATGGCAAAGATAAAATAAATCAGTTATTAAAGATGAGTTATTCAAACTATTATGTTTAGAAATGTGTTGAAAAAATCTCCTCTCTGTTAAACAGAAATTGGGGCAAAACATAAACAGGGGGCTAATAATTCAGGGGGTTTAGTAATTCTGACTTCAATTGTTTTCATTACCCAAAAAGGATCATTAATTCCCATAAATTCCTGGTTTCCAAATTAGACAAATTCTCATATTAAATTCCCATGAAAAGTGTCCAGTCATTTTCCACCCCTTTGCAACCCTAGTTTCTGTATTTATTATTGTTTTGAATTATTATGTTTGCATTAACTGCTTGAATATCCATCTCCATCTACAATCTTCACATATATTCCTGAGTATACCACTGTCCACTTGAATGCTTCGTCTTGAAAATTCTTCAGACATCAGTGAATGTGGCCACTGACATCCAATTGAACCATCTTTGAAGGATCTTCTCATGCAAACACACGGTGTTAAATGGAGGCCACGCAGCGAATCAATCTTTGAACCTTCACCCTGTTAACCTCAGAAAGGCGCTTTACACCAAACAAAGAAAACCAAAGTGTCAATAAGTGAATGAAACCCTCGAGGCGTCATAACCTTCAGACCTGTGAAGCTGCCTCTCTAATTCATCCTCCTCACAACTGACTTGTCCTAATAGAGCAGGAACGCACAGCTATCTAGTCCCGACAGCTCATTACTTCCTGTAGCCCTTTAATTAAGCAAATACTCTTGATGCTAAAAGCTGCTCGTGTCACAGTTCACAGAAAGTCATTAATACCATGAATTAAACCGGCATTGGAAGCTGATTTGGCTCTGCCTGCAGGAGGCTAATGTCTGTACTTCTCTGTTTGTCGCGTTACGTGTCTTCTCAAGACGAATACAGTGTGGCTTACTGCTAAGTGTCGAGGCGGTGATTTCAAAACAGCATTTCGAGGAGAGAAACATCGTTAGGGAAACAAAAAAAGCCTGCAATGAAGTGATTATCCTGCTGTGTGAGATTGTTAAGGATGCTTATGCTAGCGATTTGTCTCGGTAAAAGAGAGGAATGTGTGATGAAACATGAGGGTGGATCATAGAGAGAGCCAGAGATGACAGTCTTCGTACTTTCCTTGTTCGCTTGTCTTCTGCCTTCCTTTGGTTTTCATCTCTTTCTTTTTTTTTAATCTGCTTCTTAAATATCATTGTACCATACTTCCTTTCTCACCCTGAGCTCTTTCCAATGTCCTAATGTTTCCTTTAGATTTCCAATTCTCCATTCATTTCTTTTCCCTTTGCCCTGTCCATTTTCTCTTACCATTCTCATCCTTTGCTCTTTTCTCTGTATTCATGTTGCAGTGTTCCCTTTGCATGTCCCTTCCTTTTTCTCTTCCTTTTTCATGTTTTATGTTCTTTCCCAGTAAAAACCAGCCTGATATCACGAGAAAACGTAAGTATTTTACGTTTTGTCAGTTTAGTGGCTAATTCGTACGAATTCGTACAAGTTCAGTCGTACGAAATTGTACGATTTTAAAAAGGAGGCGTGGCACCTAACTCCACCCCTAAACCCAACCGTTATTGGGGGATGAGCAAATCGTACTATATTGTACGAATTAGATCGTATGAAATCGTACGAATTAGCCACTAAATCAAAAAGTTACAAATTGCCGTGAGATTGTGTTGGTAAAAACACATTCTGGTTTCCACACTGAAAAAAAAATGATGTCCGCAAAACTGTTGCAAACAATTGATTTGTGTTGAATTTAAACAAAAAAATTACATTTAAGAAAATTCAACTTAATTTGTTAAGTTAAGTTACTTAACGTAAAAAAATTTAGTAAATCCAAGGAATCATCTTTAAATTTTTTTTTTTTTCAGTGCACTCAATTTCTTCATGTTGTCCTGATACAAATTAAGTTAACTTAGTTATTTTTATATATTTAAAGTGGCCGTATGTAGGTTTTAGACTCTATTTAAAGCATAAAAATACGTTTGCAGATATTTAAGAAACATACTTGTTTGTCTGAAAAACTATGCTGAAGTCAGATATTCTGCTTTGATGATGTGTTTTCTGTGTCGGAACATCTGTCTTTGTTTCGGTAATTTTAACTGCCAGTTTAGCCAATTATATTTCAGCACCCTGGGTTGCCTTGGTGGAAAACCACATATTTCATTCACAGTACTCTGAAATGAGACAGAGATTCAGAGTTCCACATGAGTAATATAATATGATATTATGAATGTAAATATTAGATGAGCAGGTTACGTTGTAACCCTGTGTCCTAACAGCACACTACGTGATGAGATGCGTAGTGATGAGCAATTTGGCTGTTTGGACAAAAACGAATAATGGCAATTAAAAAATTAATCAACAAATTTACATTTACATTTACATTTAGTCATTTAGCAGACGCTTTTATCCAAAGCGACTTACAAATGAGGACAAGGAAGCAATTTACACAACTATAAGAGCAGCAGTGAACAAGCGCTATAGACAAGTTTCAGGCGTGTAAAAATCTAAGAAGCAAAACATTAGTAGAATTTTTTTTTTATTTTTTATTTTTTTTTTATAGAGAGAGGGAGAGAGAGAGAGAGAGAGAGAAAGAGGGCTCAGTTAGTGGTATAGCCAGAGAGGCAATTGCAGATTAGGAGGAAAAGTGGAGACTAAACAGTTGCGTTTTTAGTCGTTTCTTGAAGACAGCAAGTGACTCTGCTGTTCTGATGTAGTTAGGGAGTTCATTCCACCAACTGGGCAGATTGAATGTGAGAGTTCGGGAAAGTGATTTCTTCCCTCTTTGGGATGGAACAACGAGGCGACGTTCATTCACAGAACGCAAGTTTCTGGAGGGCACATATATCTGCAGAAGTGAGAGCAGATACGAAGGAGCACAGCTAGAGGTCACTTTGTAAGCAAACATCAGAGCTTTGAATTTGATGCGGGCAGCAACTGGAAGCCAGTGCAAACGGGTGAGTAGCGGAGTGACATGTGCTCTTTTGGGTTCATCAAAGACCACTCGTGCTGCTGCGTTCTGAAGCAGCTGAAGAGGTTTGATAGAACTAGCTGGTAGCCCGGCTAGCAGAGAGTTGCAATAGTCCAGTTTGGAGAGGACAAGAGCTTGAACAATGAGTTGAGCTGTATGTTCAGATAGGAAGGGTCGGACCTTTCTGATGTTGTAGAGTGCGAATCTGCAAGATCGGGCAGTTCTAGAAATGTGGTCAGAGAAGTTCAGTTGGTCATCAATCGTAACTCCAAGGCTTTTTACCATTTTGGATGCAGTGATGGTTGCTCCATCCATCTGGATTGAAAAGTTATGGTGAAGAGTCGGGTTGGCAGAAACTTCAAGCATTTCCGTTTTCATGAGGTTAAGCTGGAGATGATGATCTTTCATCCAGAGTGAAATGTCTGACAGGCAGGCTGAAATGTGAGCTGGAACCGAGGGATCATCAGGGTGGAAAGAGAGGTATAGCTGGGTGTCATCAGCATAGCAGTGGTAGGAAAAACCATGTTTCTGGATGACTGTTCCTAAAGATGCCGTGTAGATAGAGAAGAGAAGTGGTCCAAGCACAGAGCCCTGAGGTACCCCAGTGTATAGATGCTGTAGGTTGGACACCTCTCCCCTCCACGACACCCTGAGTATATACAGTATATACAGCCGTTCAGAAGCAAAGAATATGCACTCACTCATGAAATGGTAAAGTTTATAATCTATTTAATACATATTAAACCTCTTTAACATTATTAAAAGTACATGCTGAATCACTGATAAGTGTTTAGTTCTAAAGTTCAATTTCAAGCGATTTATTTTCTTTTCAAGATCTGAGGTGAGCTATCTGCTGCTGCTTTCAGTAGTATTGCACTAAATGCCGTGTAAAATGGCATTCAAACTCACGTTATTAGCATTTAACATTTAATAAAGCACATGAGGTTTACCTGAAGTGATCATTATCATAGTTTTCTGTTGTTCACCTGTGAGAAATAGAAGCCGTTTCTAATATATCAATTCGAGGTGTTGGTTAGGACAAAACCTTTTTTTTTTATATAAAAAATATTTCTTCAATCGGGTGCCTTTGCCTTTATTTAGAACACGGTTTAAATCACTTGTTCCTGTCCTCAATCTGGCAACCTGCACTTGCGTTTGTTTTGATCCATTAGTGCAATACCCAGTTCAACCACTGGGTGTCAAACTTACATACTACCTTTAGGTGGATTGAACATAAAACAGTTAAGTACCCACCACCCTCCACCCCCAAATTATTCACATCAATTGTCTTTTCCTTCTATGTATTCTTCCCTTTCTGGTTTATCTTTCACCCTGCCCTTTTTTTACCTCTTCATCTTTCTTTTCCTCTTCCCTTTCATTTCCACTCCTGTCCACCATTCTTCTACATTGCATTTTCTGTTCCATCACTGTTCTTTTTCTCCTCCTCTTTTATCATTATATTTATTATATTTCCTTAATTTTTCCCTTATCTGTGTCATTCTTCCCTTACCTAAGTTTTATTTCTCCCTCTATTCTTTTTCCTAGTATTTCCTCAACCTTTTCAATTTCACCTTTTCTTTTCTTTTCTTTTTCTCTTCCATTTGATCTTACTATTCCTTTTTTTCTCCTTCTCCCTTTTTCACATCAAGCCTTTTCCTTCAATGCCTTCTTCACATTTCCTGTTTTACTTTCACCCTGCCATCTTCATTTCTCTACCTTTTTCTTTTCCTCTTCCCTTTCACCCTTTCATTTCCACTTCTCTCTACTTTACTTTCTCACTTCTAACTTTTCTCTTTGTCTTCTTTTGTCTCTGCTTTTAATTTTTCACCTTCTCACACTTTCCGCTTTGCATTTCCATTGTCTTTTCATCTACCTTGCTTTTTCAGTTTCATTCCCATCACTGTTCTTTTTTATTTTCCTCTTTTATCCTTATATTTCTTACATTTCCCTATGTTTTTCTCTTTGTTATTCTTCCCTTTCTTAAGCTTTATTTCACTTTTATTCCATTGTCCAATTTCCAATTCCATTTCTCTTTATTCCATTTCTTTTCTCAACCTCTCCTTTTTATTTCCCCCTTTCTTTTCTTTTCCCTTCCATTTGTTCGTATCATTCAGTTTACATCCTTCTCCCTTTTTCACATCTATATGCTTTTCCTTCACATTTCCTGTTTATTTTCCACCCTGTCCTTCTTCATATCTCTTCCTCTTTATTTTCCTCTTCCCTTTTACCCTTTGATTTTCACTTCTCCCCACTGTATCTTCTCCTTCTAACCTTTATTTTTTCCTTTCCCTCCGCTATAAATTTTTCCTCTTCTCACACTTTTCATGTTGCCTTTTCCTCTTTTATCCTTCATTTTTTCTTTTCATTTTCTCTGACTAATCATTCTCTTTCTTAAGCTTTATATCTCTGTCCACTTTTATTTCCATTCCTCTTCCTTTTCTTTCCTCAACCTTCCATTTTTTATTTCACCTTTTCATTTCTTTTCCCTTCCATTTGATCGTTTCGTTTCTTTTTCTTCCTTCTCCCTTTTCCTTCAATCCCTTCTTCACATTTCCTGTTTATTTTCCACCCTGTCCTTCTTCATTTCTCTACCTCTTTCTTTTCCTCTTCCCTTTGATGCTTTCATTTCCACTCCTCTCCACTGTACTTTCTCACTTCCAATTTTTCTCTTTTCCTTCATTTTCCCTCTGCTTTCATTTTTTCCCTTCTCACACTTTCCTTTTTTGCCTTTCCGATGTCTTTTCTTCTACATTACATTTTCTGTTTCATTACTGTTCTTTTTCTCTTCCTATCTTATCATTGAATTTTCATATATTTTTCCTCATTTTCCTCTTAGTTATTCTTCCCTTTCTTAAGCTTTAGTTATCTTTCCTCTTTAATTTCCATTCATTTTCTTTCTTCACCTTTTATTTTTTAATTTCACCTTTTCTTTTTTCTTCCATTTGATCTTTTCATTCCTTTTTCATCCTCCTCCCTTTTTCACATCAGTTGCCTTTTACTTTAATGCCTTTTTCACATTTCCTCTTTCTTCTTTCACTGCTTTTCTTCATTTCCACTCCTCTCCACTGTATTCTCTTCTTCTAACTTTTCTATTGTCCTTCTTTTCCCTCTGCTTTTAAGTTTTCCCCTTTTCACACTTTCTGTTTTGCCGTTTTTCTTTTTCTCTTTTATCATTATATTTCTTATATTTTCCCTCATTTTTCTCTTTGTCATTTTTCCCTTTCTTAAGCTTGATTCCTCCCTTCACTTTTATTTCCATTTCTTTCCTCAACCTTTCATTTTTTATTTCACCTTTTCTTTTCTTTCCCCTTCCATTGGACCTTTTCTTTCCTTTTTATCCTTCTCTCTTATTCGCATCTATTGCCTTTTCCTTCACATTTCCTGTTTATTTTCCACCCTGTCCTTCTTCATTCCTCTCCCTCTTTCTTTTCCTCGTCCCTTCCACCCTTTGATTTCCACTCCTCTCCACTGTATCTCCTTCTTCTAACTTTTCTCTTTTCTTCTTTTCCCTCTGCTTTTAATTTTTCCTCCTCACACTTTCCATTAAGCCTGTCCACTGTTCAATCTTCTACCTTGTATTTTCAGTTTCATTCCCATCACTTTTCTTTTTTTTTTCTTGTTTCGCATTGCATTTTCTTATATTTACACTCATTTTTCTTCTTGTTATTCTTCCCTTTCTTAAGCTATATTTCTTATTTCAATTTTAATCCATTCATTTTCTCAACCTCTCTTTTTTATTCCACCTTTTTTTTCTTTTCCCTTCTATTTGTTCATTTTATTCCTTATTTTCCTTCTCCCTATTTCACATCTATTGCCTTTTCCTTCAATTTCCTGTTTATTTTTTACCCTGTACTTCTTCATCTCTTCTTCTTTTTTCCCCTCTTCCCATTCTTTTTCACTCCCCTCCCCTGTATCTTTTCCTTCTAACTTTCCTTTTTTTTTCTTCTTTTAACTCCGTTTTTCCATTTTGCCTTTCCATTGTCTTTTCTTCTACTTAGCATTTTCATTTTCATTCCCCTTTTCCTTTTCCTCTTTTGTCATTATATTTCCAGTTTTCCACTTCTTTTTCTTTTGTTCCTGCTTTCCCACTTTCCTGTTTCCTATTCCCCTTCTATCCCTGTTTTCCCAATGTTTTCCTTTCTATTTTCTCTTTTTGCCATTTTCCATTTCTTAAGTTTTATTTCCGCTTCCACTTTTATTCCCATTCCCTTTCCTCTTCATTCCTCAATCTTTTATTTTTTATTTCACCCTTTCTTCCATTTCTTTGCTGTTATCGTCCCTTTTTCATCCTGTTTTCATTCTGTGCCTTCTTCACTTTTTCCCTTTTGTTTTGCCCTGCATCTCTTCATTTATCTTCCTCTTCTTTTTGTCTTCTTTTTTCCTTTCCATGTTCCCTTCTTGTACCTTTCTGTTCCTGTCCCTGCGCTTTCTATTTCCTTTCCCTTCTTTTTCCCCCTCCTGTCCATTTCCTCTAGCCTTTGTTTTTTCTCCTTGCCCTTTCATTTTCACTCCTCTTCACTATACCTCCTTGCTTGTAACGTATCACCTTTTCTCCCTTTTTCCTCTGCTTTCTGTTTTTTTGATCATCATTTTCCCCTTTCCCCTTTCTTTTTTCTCACATTTTTCCTTTTGCCATTGCATTTTCTGTTTCCTTCCCATCACTTTCTCCAACTTCCTTTTCCTTTTATTTTTCATTTCCCTTCCCTTTATCATTCTCTTTCCTGTTTTCCCACCTTCTTGTTTTCCCACCATCCCATTTCCTATTCTTTTCTGTCCGTGTTTTCTCTTTGTATTTTCTGTTCTTGTTATTTTTCCCTTTTTTCAAAATTTTTCCCTCCATCACTTTTATTTCCATTCCCCTTCCTTTTCTTTACTCATCCTTTCTTTCTTTTTTCTTTCACATTTTCTTTCCCTTCCATTCCATCCCTCTTTTCATTCCTGTCTCATTCCCCTCCATTTTTTCTTCTTCTTTTTCTTCTCCTTTATTTTTTCTCTTGCTTTCTCTATTATAATCATTCTCTTTCCATTTTCCCTTCTTGTTCTTTTCCTTTTCACTTTGGAAATCTATCCTGTTCTTTTCCTTTTTTCTTTCTCATTCCTCTTGCGTTTCTATTCCTCCCATCATCTCTTCCTAAAGTATTCCCATTCCCTCACTCCATCCATGTGCTTGCTCTCTTTTTTCTTTCCTCCTTCACATCATCTCTTTCATTATTCATTTCTCCTCGCACATTTATGGGCTTTAAAACGTATATCGACACCACTGGTATTTTATGCAAGTACCATATTCATAAAGCTGATTTGTTTACCGCACCAAAGGTTATATCAGCTCATTCATCTCTCCATCACACTTTATCTCTCACTCTGTCGTTTCTGAAATCACCCAGCATTCCTGCATCTTTATCTGCTCTCCTACTTCCAAATTTCCCATGAGCTTCGTTCTTCAGCAGCTCTCTTGACAGAACAAGTTATGACAGTGAGAGAAGACAGTAGAACAGAATATGACTCGCTTTAAAACACATATTCATAGACTCATGCAAGTCAATATTCTCTCGCTCTTTCACTCTCTCTCTATTACTCTATTGCACTCAATGCCACGTGCCTCATATTTTTTGTGAAAAGAAGAGAGGGATCGAGCCAATTCAGTGGGTGTGGATTATTAGGAAGCCATGATTGAAAAGGGCTCATGAAGGTAATTTGTCCAAGACACAGGGGTTACACTCACTGCTTTTTACAAGAAGTGCCATGGCATTTTAAGGACCTCAGAGAGTTATTTACCACTTTATCCAAATAGTGATTCTTACGTTATAGTGTCTACTGTATATACTGGGGCATTAGCACCCATGTAGAACACAGAATGAGATCATATGAAGTCAGTTCTGTTTCTTTATTATTCAATAAAAATATTTAGTAGTATTTTTCAATAAAAGCAAATCAAAAGGTTTGTCAATTTAAAAAAAATAAAAAAATAATTGTTAATAAAATTATTAGCATTGCAAAAGCCTTTTATGCATTTAACACACTTTATTTCATGCACCTTATGAAATGTGCTGTCAGTTGTGAGTACATTCATTCATTCATTTTTTTTTTTTCAGCTTAGTCCCTTTATTAATCAGGGGTCACCACAGCGGAATGACCCACTAACTTATCCAGCATATGTTTTGTGCAGCAGATGCCTTTCCAGCTGCAACTCATCACTGGGAAATACACACTCATTCACACACTTACACTATGGACAATCTAGCTTACCCAAGTCACCTATAGCGCATGTCTTTGAACTTGTGAACCTAAAATGTAGTTCAACTCAGCAGGCAGTGTCTACCCATAATGTTGAAAGGCATTTCCCTATTAGTTACTCAATGCATAAAAAGGCAATTTTTAATAACACATTTTATTTACACATTTATTTTTTATTAAATTTTATTTGTAATTAAATTATATTAAATTTAATTAAAATATTTAGTTGCACTCAAACTAAATATTTTTGATTGAATTTGATTGAATTCTGGGGATCATGATTCAATTGTAAAACGATTCTCGACCTTATTTTTTCCCCTCTTTCTTCAACTGAGCAAATACCTTTAACCACAATTGGAGTTAATATTATTGTATGAAACCATCTTTTTATTTTATTTACTGCTATCTTAAATATATATATATATATATTATTACAAAGTTATATTCAGCATGAACAAGCTCTGGATAGGTCATAGAAACTCCAGATTACAAAGAGAGATTCTAAAGAACAGACAGTTCTTATTATAAACAACAGGGAATTACATTTTTGTTTTGGTTTAGTTTGTGTATAGTTTGGCCGCATTGTGTGAGAGTGAGAGAGAGAGTATGTTTCCCGTAACTGCGTTGTGGCTGGAAGTGCATCTGCTGTGTAAAACACATGCCGGTATAGTTCTCAGTTCATTCCACTGTGGCGACCCATGATAAATAAGAGGCATAGCTGAAGGAAAATGAGTGAATGAATGTCTTT
Source organism: Danio aesculapii (assembly GCF_903798145.1). NCBI lineage: Eukaryota > Metazoa > Chordata > Actinopteri > Cypriniformes > Danionidae > Danio > Danio aesculapii. Next base: position 42,191,705 of record NC_079446.1, read on the forward strand.
TACAAAGAAAAACTCAGAAATTAAGGTACAAAATATGTCACCGGGGCAATACCTTTTCAAAAAGGAAACCGATTGCAACAAACCATTTAAGGTCAAAAACTTACCCTAATAAGTGCTGTGAACTTAATCCATTTGAGTAAATGAAGCAATTTGAGCACACAACCCGATAAATGAAGAGAACTCAAACCAACTGAGTACTGTAAAACCCAAAAAGTTAAGGCAACTCAAACCGTTTGAGGAAACCGATTGCTACAAACCATTTGAGTTAAAAAAAACTAATCTATACGAGTACTGTGAACTTACTCCATTTAAGTTGAAGCAATGAGGTATTTAATTAACACATTATCTTCAACACTGAGTTCAAAACTCTTTTCAAATGAGTAAAATTATCTTTCAGTCAATTTTGAGTTAACTGCACTCCTTTCATTTGATAAAGTTGAATGTTGGGTTTTACAGTGTAAGAAAAAAAGGTACAAGCAGAGGGCGCTCAAGCTGTGGTCTGTGTGAGTCCTAATGCCCCAGTAAAAGTAAAGGGGACGCTATACAGGGGACGCGGTCTTTCAGACGTTAAACCGAGGTCCTGACTCTCTGTGGTCATTAAAAATCCCATGGCACTTCTCGTAAAAGAGTAACCCCAGTGTCCTGGCCAAATTCCCTCCATTGGCCCTTACCGATCATGGCCTCCCAATCATCCCCATCCACCGAATTGGCTGTATCACTGTCTCTCCACTCCATTAATAACTGGTGTGTGGTGAGCGCACTGGCGCCGTTGTCCTGTGGCTGCCGTCGCACCATCCAAGTGGATGCTGCACATTGGTGGTGGTGTGGAGAGACTCCCCTCATGATTGTGAAGCGCTTTGGGTGTATGGCCATACACAATAAATGCGCTATATAAATACACTTACTTACTGACTTACTTACTAATTCACAAGCCTTTGACTTTCATACACTGTCCACATTTGCGAAACACAAACTGTGAAGCGACATATAATTGTGCTGTAGTCAATGTCCATGATCACGTTAATGCCATCCTGCCCATATTCTGTAGTGATTCTAAAGCTGGTCGTGCACCAAATAGGAAACACAACTCTGCACGTTGCGTATGTTTTTAAAATATTTTGTTTACCTTTATTATGATAGGACAGTAGAGATTTCGGACAGGAAAGCATTGGGAGCAGAGAGAGGGGAAGGATCGGCAAAGGACCTCGAGCCGGGAATCGAACTCAGGTTGCCGTGAGCACGTCGGTGCTATATGTCAGCTAGGCTATTGGTTCCGACGAGGTTTTGTTTTGTTGCGAACAGCAGACACCAGGCGAGAAGCGCAGCTTTGTGTCACGTTTATCAAATATTGTTTATACAAATCCTTAAGAATTGTCAAATGAAGGAAATTTGGCAACATTCTTACATATGGCGTACATAGACTTACATTTCGTCACCTTAGAATTCTAGGGTTCTATCCGACATTTTTGTCAAAATTGAGTCATTGATATATTCTTATTAAATTATTATTTACATTATGAGATTTTTTAAAATAAGTTCTTTACATTTTAAGACTTTTTATTAAAAAAACTAATGTTACACACACACTGTTTGCTATATGGAATGCAAAAACTTTGAAGCTCAATATCTCAAAATCATTCAGAACGCAGATAAAACCTTATAAGTCCAAGGTGACAATTTTCACAATCTAATTCAAATACAGAGTCAATTGTGAACTTTTGAGAACGTATTAAAAATCACTAAAGAAAGAATTGCCATACCTTTTTTTTCCTCCCACCCCTAGTAACAACATTATTCAGAGCCTAGGAGATCTCCCATCCAGGTGCTGACCAGGCCAAGTTGTCTGTAAAGTGTATAAAGAGTGGATGCTTGCCTAATTATAATGCTCTTCATCTTTATGTAATGAATAACCTCTTCTAGGAAGTATACTAATGTATTCAAATCTTTAAAAATACATTATGACGTAAAGATTTCCATTGACGTTAATAGTGTAATTCCAGGCAAATAGTGTATTCATAAAAATCCTCTTTACATAAGAAAAAAAGCTGTTTACTCAGTAAACATCCATAATGGCTTCATTAATGTGCAGTGCAAGTCTTTCAGTGTATTAAGCACCTGGCTATACTGGTTTGTGGGTGTTTATTGAATTACAGTGAAAAACTGTATAGTGCTTTTTTTACAGTATATTTATGGTAATACTGTCTAATGCTGTTTCTTAAAGCAAAATCTGACCAGAGTCAAACCCTCTTGACTAACTGAACACAAAGACAGCAAATGATAAAAATATTGATTATTAAGTCCCAATAACACACACACACACACACACACACACACACACACACACACACACACACACACACACACACACATGTACAGCTATCCTTATGGAGACTTCCCATAGACGTAATGATTTTAAAACTGTACAGACTTCAAATCTGTGTGATTTATGAGTCGTTTTCCTCATGGGGACCAGGAAAATATCCCACAAGTTGAAAAGTTGACTGGTATTGCTATACTTGTGGGGACATTTGGCCCCGACAATACTGGGAATGCATATACACACAGAAACACATGCTAGTACAGCTATCTTTATGAGGACTTCCCACAGACATTATGATTTTTATAGTGTTCAGAGAATTTTATTTCAAAATACTTAAAATCTGTGATTTATGAACCATTTTCCTCATCAGGACCAAGAAAATATCTGACAAGTTGAAAATTGACTGATATTGCTATACTTACAGTATGGTGACATTTGACCCCTACAACATTTGGAATACAAGGTATACACATAGATGCACACAAACACACACTTGTACAGCTATCTTTATGGGGACTTCCTATAGACGTAATGATCTTTATACTGTACAGATTATATTTTAAAAATGCTTCAAATGTGTGTGATTTATGAGCCGCTTTCTTAAATATATATCCCACAAGTTCAAAATTGCCTGGTTTTCTATACTTGTGGGGACATTTGGCTCTCACAACATTGAGTATACATGGTATACACATAAATGCACAAAACACACTTGTACAGCTATCTTCATAGGGACTTCCAATAGACGTAATGATTTTTATATTGTTCAGATTATATTTTCAAAATACTTCAAATCTGTGTGATTTATGAGCCGCTTTCCTCTTGGGGACCAAGAAAATATCCCACAAGTTCAAATTTCACTGGTATTGCTGTACTTGTGGGGACATTTGACCCCCACAACATTGGCAACACATAATATACACATATATACACACAAACACAAAATTGTAAAGCTGTCTTTAAGGGGACTTCCAATAGACGTAATGATTTTTATACTGTACAAATTACATTTTTTAAAATACTTCAAATTTGTGTGATTTATGAGCGGTTTTCTTAAATATATATCGCACAAGATCAAAATTGACTGGTATTGCTATACTTGCGGGGACATTTGGCCCCCACAACATTAGGAATCGAAGGTATACACATATACGCACATGAACACATACTTGTACAGCTATCTTTATGGGGACTTCCCTTAGACG